>NW_015544247.1:581273-614366 GCF_001515605.1 Sinocyclocheilus anshuiensis
ACACACACACACACACACACACACACACACACACACACACACACACACACACCTTGCTGTCATATTTGATCCCCTCTAAACCTCAGCTGTGTCCAACGGTGTATGTGTAAGAAACTAAAAATGACTAATGACTCTTATACCGTCTGTTGCCTGCTGGATCGAGGCAGGAATTATTGGTGCGGGAGGAAGTGTGGTGAGGCAGGGAAAGGCTTTATCCTTGAAGAAGCGCATTCTCTGACATTGGCAGCGTCTTGCTGTTGGTGCAGCTTTAGGGCACTTTTACGTTAGCCATAAAATATGACTTTGTCTGAGCCCCATTTGTTTTGCAGTCGTTTCCCCCGTGAGGGAGGTGAGGCTAAACCACAGTGATATAGTGACTCCTGCGCCCCAGATCTATGCTTTATGGAGCCATTAAGAAGTTCCAACCTACCACAATTTCTTAAAGTGCTCAATAACTTTGTATGCTGACTGTGTCGCTCTGTTGAAGTTGTAGCTTTTAAAGTTTTGGCAATGACATTTTGCCAATACATAATGAAAATGAAGGCCGGTGTGTGCGCACACAAATACCCACGGAGAATGGCACCTCTCACCTCACATTACACAGGAAAGGTAGACATTTGATTTAGATGGTTGACTGCATCCCATAACTCCACTTTTTTCCTTGTTTGTGTTTTTTCTCTGTTCTCTGAAAAAAATGGATGGGAAAACAATTAGATGATCAACCAGGGAGCCATATTTGATAACCAAGAAATTGTGGCCATGTAATGTTGTCTTCACAATTAACTTTATTTTATAGTAAACATACTGATCTCAGATTTGTGATATAAAATAGTGTTGTTTTTATGTAATAAATTCAATTCAATTGGCTAAAAACAGTAATCACTAGCTAGCTTATTGCACTAATCTCAGTAATGGTGACTGTCGAATAATACAACAACAGTTATGTTCAATCATGACATCAATCATGATTGTAATTCACCAGTTTTCTTATGGAATTTGCTATTTTGAAGCTGTTTTTTATTATTATTTGCTATATAAGGACTGTATTGATTGTCTGAATCTTCAAGTACATAAATTCACATCCTTGTGGTAGTCTGTAGCAGCTTATTAGCATCATTTTCAAAAACAAAACTGCTTTTAAAATCCATGTTTGAGTTCTAACTATTTGTAAATTGTGTTGTCAAGCAATATTTGTAGAGACTTTAATGTTTATGTTAACTACGGACCTTATTATATTCATAAATCAAAAACCATCATTCTAAAAATGCACTGGAATTTAAGATTTAAAACCTTGTTGAGTGACACACAAAAATTAGTACTTTTTTAATGATCATTAATCATAAAAATGTAAGTAAATATCATATAAATTACACAACTGCACATATATGTGGCAAAAAAACAATACCTTTCTCAGAAGAATCATATACAATAACAAGTTGTTTAATTTTCAGTCTGTTCCCAAAATGTTTGTGCCCCTGTGACCTGTCCATTGATTCAGTTCACTTTCAGTTTATGTCTGAAAAGAAAGCAATTTTGGCTTATAATAAAGACTTTGACAGAAAAACAGAACAAAAAAGAATGTGAGTTTATGTGCTGTGGCTAAAAACGTTACAACTGAAAATCTGAATCAGCTCAACTACAAGCTCATAAAGTTAATTAATTAATACTAAACATTGTTCTAAATGATTCGAGATTGAATATAGGGCATAATTCAGTCTGGAAATGATGTCAGAGAGCTTATCGCTTAAAAGATTCATGACTTGGTCTTACATCATTGCATTATTCCTGATAATGTCATCATCCTCTTTCAATTAATGATTGATTTGATTGATTAGCAGTTGTTTACAGCAGTTGTTTGTACAGTGGAGGGCTGTCTGGGTGTTGCAGAGGGTTCTGGGAGAATAAGCTGGCACCTCAGCACAGCTGCTTTGTTCTGCTGGATTTGTGTGGCAACACCGGCAGTAGAAATCACTAGAAGGAAAATAAAAAGCTCCCATCCCACTGGCAGCCACCCAGTCTAGGAAGGTATTGTCTTCCGTAATTGTTTCGGAAAAAGAGAGAGCCAAGACAATGAAGCTAACAAGCTGTCTGTGGAATCCTTAATTTAAGAGCCTAGTGATAAAAACAGATTTCAATTTCGGTTCCTTCCCTCCCTCTCTCCCTCCTCCATATTCTCTCGCTCTCTCTGCAGCACTGTAATATATGCAGTGAGAAGGTCATGGTGTTGTGATTCCAGTGTGAGATGAGTGCGGTGGGAAACACACACACAAACACAAAACGTCATGCAAATATGATGGCCAGCAGCCCAATGATGACAACACAAAATCAACCGACAGCTTCATTATAAATGTTCTCTTCAATTCCCAGGGAAGAGAACATTTATGGTTTCTTATACCTTCTTGGACAACACGGCTGTATTTTGTATAGCACATCACTACAGCTTTAATAAACCAGAAGACATTTAATTACATGCTTGATGATTTATATAAAGTATTCTGATGTAATTGTTTTTTTTATGTTAGCAGGTCTCGCGCATACATTCTTTTAGTATGAGTATGGTCTGATTCCCGAATGAATCTCATGAGGTGGATATTTTAGTAAATTAAATACAGCACAAGTAGTGATGTCTGATTCCTAAAAGAATGTCTCTGAGTCATTTCCTTTTACTTAATCAGAAACATACAGCACACCTTAGTCGGTTCTTTTTAGTGATTCAAAAGCATACAAAGAAACCAGTGTAGTCAGAGTCCCGAATGAATGACTCCAATGAGCTGGTTCCTTTTAGTAAATCAAAACGAAGCAGAGCCACTAGTGTAGGCTGATTCCCTAAAGAATGACTTGGTGAATCAAAATGAAACTATGCCGCTAGTTCAATTCCTGAACAATGAGTGGTTCAGTGAGTGGTTGTTCACATGACAGTGTGCAGTTAAAGTTATTATTGATAATAATGATTTGTTTTATGTTTTGAATTGTTATACAAACATTATACATGCGTGCATACATTCATGCAAGGCCAATTATTGGATTGCATCCATGTCTAAAAACTCTGTAAACTCACCTTTTATAACAATCATTTTAAATGTATTCTTAATTAAAATAATGTCATCATTTGTTAATAACATTACATTTCCGTTTTCCAGATATTTATTCCTTTGAGGTACTAAAAGAATCATTAATTCAGCCATTAAAGGGTTAGTTCACCCAAAAATGAAAATTCTTTCATTAATTTACTCACCCTCATGTCATTCCAAACCTGTAAGGCCTTCGTTCATCTTTGGAAATTCAGGTTGAACCACTGATGTCACATGGATTTTTTTTTAACGATGTCCTTGACCATGGTAGTGCCCTTGCTGTCTATTTCATCAAAAATATCTTAATTTATGTTCCGAAAATGAATGAAGGTCTTACAGGTTTGGAATGACATGAGGGTGAGTAATTCATGACAGAATTTTCATTTTTGGTGAACTATCCCTTTAAGAATCCGGACTCATTCAAATATTTACAATTCAAGGAATTCCCATTCCTTGATATAAAGCACAAGATACGCCACAACAGTTTGGTCAGTATTTAGAAGTGTCTGTGAGGCATCAACATCCAGACCCAAAAACTTCAAATAGCATCTAAATCGAGATGTAAACACTGACCTTACTGAGAAATGTTACATTATTGTTATGTGTATTGCAGGTCATTAGAGCTGACATTTAAAGAGTGTGATCATCTCATCCTGGCCATGTCCAGCTGGAATACACTAATGATTACAGCAGAGGCCTGTAAGGTTTGCAGATGGATCAGAAATGAATATGTATCTCCACGTTTGCACACACAGCTTAAATCTCCCATTAGAGAAAGAGCGTGAGAGCATGCACACATAAGCTCTGCTGGCCTCTTAAGTAGATAGAAATGTGAACTAGTGATAAGACTAAATCTAAGAGGACCGAGGATTAACTAACGATGTGAGTCTTAACGATAAGACCCCGTCACCGCGGGTTCTTATGGGTTAACCTGTGACCTCTGAGATCATTTAGTCATTCGGGATTCACACTGGCTGGTTCAAAGTTTGTGACCTTCCGCAGATTATTCAAAGACATTGACTATGTCAAGGGTCATATGGTCACTGTGCTGTAGAGTGTTTTAATGAAACTGCTGGAAATTTTGGGGGTTTTATTTGAAACTGTGGCATCAAATCTTTAAAAAAAATTCAAAATTTTAGTTTAGGTCCTTAGAAGCCATTACTTTAACTTTTAACTTCATATTCTGTTTTATGTCAGTAAAATCGATCAAGTATTAATCTATCAATTAAGTAGAACCTTAATTTTCTGTAAAGCTGCTTTGCAACGATTTGTATCGTGAAAAGCCCTATACAAATAAACTTGAATTGAATTGAATTATGGATGGACAGAAAGTTTCATAGCTTCTAATTTATATGTCTGCACTGTTCAATTAGATTAACGAGATTGGTGAGTTTTTTCCCATATAAATGAAGCGTTATATCATCTATTTAATATGTACTAGATTTATATACATTTAGTCCCATTTACAAGCATCACAATATATTCTGGTTTCTACTGGTCCTTTTATCTGGTTTAGAAGTTTAAATGTATCAGTGAATACCTGTGCCTGCAAACTCTTTATAGTAGTTATAGTAAATGTATTTACTGTCATATGATGCATTTACTGTCTGGATGACAATAATAGGTAACAGTTATTTTATTTTATTTTATCCCACAAAATTCCCAAAATGTAAGTCTTTTCTCCCACAGCTATACCCATAGTTATTATGAAGAAAACAGATGTACTTTTTCCTTTAGCCTTGCCATGAGATCACTTACACCGCACACTTGACACTACTTTTAAAACAACAGCTGCTTCGCTTGTCATATATTTGCTATTGTTTTCCTGTCAGTCTCCGTCATTAACTGGAAGGGCTTTTTATAAACGAAGGTTAAAATGACGAGGAACCACATAATAGGACAGGGTGTACAAAAGGCTATAGAAACAAGCTGTTCTTAAAGGGGTCATATGATGTGATTTCAAGTTTTCCTTTCTCTTTGTAGTGTTACAAGCTCTTGCCCTATTCATTTGTTGTGTCTCCCAAAATGCTAATAAGCATGCTTTTAGTCCCAGTGTCCTCATATGAGGACATGTATGAAATCAACATCCTGTTTCGTAACAGAAAGTCATATAGAGAAATTCACTAAAATATAATGTCCTCATATGAGGTCACAGGGTCTCAGGAAGTTAACCGCAGCTTGAGTACTGCATCATCATTGTGTCTGTCATGCGACTCTGTTGCCCTTTCGGGCTTGAACTGATGGTAAAACTAACGACATTATTAACTCTGTTACACCAAATACACAAAATAATGATCTTTAAAATAACATCATAAATTATGACCCCTTTAATTAATACATTTGTGCATTCCACTTTCTACAGGCCTGAAATGTTCAGTTGCTCAAGAGGCCATTCACACACACAGTCTACCCTGAGCCCTCACGTGCAATTAGCTATACTTCCTATCCTAATTACTGCCATTCATTCCTTATCAATAAGAGTCACTGGTAAGCAACTACTCACAACACAAACACCCACATGGAGAAACACTTCCACATACTCGCAGACTGCAGGTGCAGGAGAGATACAAATTAACACACTGTCACAGCTCATCAAAGCCCACAACAGACAGCAAATCATCTTATTTAAACCAAACACGCTAGGAACAGTGAGAAAATCTCCTGCTCATTAAGATTCATTTAAATATAGCTGCTCTCCTGCCTGGATTGTTTTGATCAGAGCATGTACATAAGAAGGAAATTAATAATGTGGCAGTCCTTTCAAATCATATATGAGCTGTAAGTTAAATCTTGTATTTTTATCCCTTGTGGCCATTTTATTTACATCTGTTGCATCTTGCATGATTCCTTCCCTTTCTCTCCACTTCAAGCCCAGAAACCCCACCGTCTCCCGTGGCAACGGGCTAATGAGGGTCTGTCACAGCAGCCATGTCACTGCCCGCTGCCTGTCACTACTATCGCCATGGCGATTGGTTCGCCCCATCCTCCGCAGCCACCAATCAGGCGAAGTACAGCCCTGATCGATTGGGCCGTGCCTCGGGCTGACGTTTCTCACTGCTCTCCGAGACAAATGAGAGAGACAGACAGAGCAGTCCAATAAAACAACAGCACTTTTAGTGGTCAATCCAGAATATCCGCATCACATGATTTATGCAAGGCTAGATTAGTCCAATCAAGATAAAGTGGATTATTTGTCAGCGCGAGCCCCGACCAGATGTGTGTTAAAGGTGCAATGTGTAATATTTTTGAGAATCTGTTTACAGAAATGCAATGTAGCATACAAAACTATGTTTTCAGTGATGTATAAATACCTTACAAAATTCACCGTTGTTTTTTAATTACCTTAGAATAAGCCATTTCTATCTACATACACCGCGGGTCCCCCTCCATGGTTAAATCGCCATTTTGTGGCGCCATGTTTCTACAGTAGCCCTAAACGGACAAACTACTCTACAGAGTGCGTTTCGTCACTGTTGTTCTTCTTCGTTTCTTCCTCGTGTTTTTAGAGGCAGCTTGCATTGTCGCTACGTTGAATACGCACGAAGAAGTAGTAGTAGTAGTCGTTGTGTGGTTTATTAGAAGCAGAGGTCATTCATAGAAGTAAAGAGTAAGAAATATTTGAACAAATGGAGGACCACTCGTATTATTTTGCACAAGAGCTGATTGCGTAGTTATTTACCATTACGTTAGCTAGCTGCTTCACTACTCTTATCTTGTACTAACTAGCATGCAAAAAGCTAGGTAAAGTCAACAAATAAAACACTAACACAATGATGAACATGTAACAATAATATTCACAATAACATATCGGTTTACTAAATAATTAATTACATATAATTTCTTAATTTATCTTCGTAAAGAAACCTCAACGCTTGACTGGCTACTCTCTGCTGTCTCAAATGACGACATCTTTGTCCTGTGTCGGCAACCGTAGCTTCTCAAGGGGAGGGGCGGGGGGAGGGGCTAATCCGTTTATTGCAATTCACAACATCACCGCTAGATGCTGCTAAAATCTACACACTGCACCTTTAAGTCAAAATTGCTGGCACGATTAATGCATTTTCACCTTTTATTTAGGTCACTGTTTTCTGTCTAGTTCTGCTGCGTGTTTGGCTGTAATTTATATATTATGTAGGGTGACCATACGTCCTCTTTTCCCCGGACATGTCCTCTTTTTGGACCTAAAAAAATGCGTCCAGCCGGGATTTCTTAATTGGCCAAAATGTCCGGGATTTGGCTGTTTTCTTTATCCCGCTCCCGCTGAATTTCTGACCATTGCCGCCTGTTCCCGCAATATGAGTTTCGCTCCCACGATTTTCTTATCCACTCCTTTAAACATTCTAATATTGTGTATAATTTTGGCGCATCAGGGAGCCGCTCTCAGTATGCGGAGTATTTAAATCACAAAAATATATTTTGAATGAGCGTTCGCACTGTTCACTTTCGATTTCGCGATCACATGCACTCTGTGTAAAGGGAGCACATCTTACAAGATCAGATATTTGTCAATGAGCTCAGGATCTGTTGAGCAGCAAATACCCCAGCATGGTCTTGTCAGTCATCTCTCCCTATTCTCGACCTGTGATCAGTCAAATCTGACTCCTGTAGCTCTTTTTGGATGTAGGGTTGCCAAGTCCACGTTTTTTTCCACAGAATTGGGCTACATTTAAACTGTTGCCATGGGTTCATTTTCCCAAGTGGGTTAAAGGTTTGAAATACTGCATAAATTACATTTGACTGAAATGCCTGTATTGAAATATTTTGCATTCAAGTTCAACCTGTGATAAAACGTTCATGGACTTTTTCATTAACTGTTCCCTCCTGGTGGAATGATGCTGAGTTTAATCATTTTCAAGAAACGGCTGAAAATACATCTCTTTCATCTTCATTTGACCCTCTAACTCTAGCACTCTTTATTCTAATGCTAATTCTAATTTTATCTGCTTGTTTTTAAATTAAATAAACTTGACCCTCTAACATTTGCACTCTACTCTATTTCTATTCTAATTACTTGTTTTATTTAAAAAGAAAAGAGCCTTTAACACTAGCATTCTCTATTCTTTCTACTTCTTTCTGCATTTTTATTTATTATAAATAATGACCTTCTAACACAAGCATTATCTATCCTTTTTCTGCTCTATTGACTTGTTTTTATTTAAAAATGAGCCTCTAACACTAGCATTCCCTATTCTTTTTCTATTCTATCTACTTGTTTTCTTTTTATTTATTCTAAAAACAAAACAGGCAAACAAACAAACAAAAAACCTTGCTACGTATACCATATAGGTGAAACCCTGCCTCCTTCCCCCGCCCCCCACTGTCCTCTTTTTGGAAAACTAAAATATGGTCACCCTATATTATGTGGCAGCTGACCCAGTATCACACTCTAATTTTGACCATTATTATTAAACGCTACTTTCGTTTGTGAACTTGATTGCAAAGATGCAGGCAGGAAGTTTGAACTCACGTAATTAGACACACACTGGTCTTTTAATGGCTGCACCTCATTCTCCCGCATGATTCTGAATGAAGGTCTGTGAGGTTAGAGTCTGAATGAAGTTGAATGAGGGTCTGTAAGGTAAAATGCTTTAGAAGTGTCTGTGAGGTATCAGGCAGACTTTGAAAGCTTTGTTTAAAATGTACTGAGCAACCTACCTAGACAGCATTTATAGGCAACATATTTGTGCTCCTGATGTGATGGTGTCTCAAATGGTAGGCAGTATAGTGGTTATAAAAAGTAGCCAGGTGTCATTTATTTGAACGAAATTTGGGTTGTCAAAAGTACCGACTTCGGTACCAGTCAGTACTGAATTCATTTTAAAACACACTCAACAGATATGTCTGTGATTTGCTACAATAGCTGCGTTTACATGGACCCTACTAATCTGATCATAATAGGACTAGAAGCACAATCAGAATAAAAAAAGTCACATGTAAACACGTCAATCAGATTGAATTGGCCAGATCCGACTAAAATTTCGATCAGATTGTAAAGGGTGGTTTATTCCTCTTGTAATAATAAAAATTATAAAACTCCCCTTTCACTCAGCGTCTGTGAAGTGGAACAGGACAACGTCCCAGTCCCACCAGTCCTTGTTTAATGCTGCGTTCAAGTCCTCCTGGCACGTTCGTACTTATGAGTTGACAAGTCCTAATTACGACGTCAGGTGCGTTCAAGTCAGTTTAGTCGGCACAAGATGGCGGTGTACCTTCTTTTAATAAATTACAAGAAAATACAACAGGGTTCCTTGGATTTCAGCTGCGTAACAAGAACATGACCCATTTAAGTTTATAGGACAACTAAACTATCAATTTAAACAAAAATTTACAGTCAACTACAGACGTTGCATCCATCGATGTTTCTCATTGACACGCCCCCAACTTGTAAACTCGGGGCTTAAAGAAAATTTTCCCACGAGTTTCCCACGAGTAATAACGACTTTGTGGTGGCGTTCATGTGCATTCAACTCGTAAATACAGATACCTGCGACGTCACTTGCAATTGACACAAATCATGTGTGTTGCAACAGTAATCCTAAAAAATAACACTGCCAAACACACATGCTAAACAAACGCAGAATATGAACGCAATGCGCAAAGTCTCTCGCTAAGTGTTTTCCTCCTGTAGAAAAACATAAACACTTAACATGGCTTAATGTAAGATGAGACCCTTCTCGCGAGAATTCAATTCTCGTTGCTTTATAAAGTAAGCAGCACTGCACAACAGTTCATGTGCTGGTCGTCGCCTAATTAGGACCCGAAGTAGATAAATATCACGTGTGCTTTTTAAAACAGTATGCGACAACAGCGGGAAACTGTATATTCATGCAGTGTGTGATTGTCAAAAGATTAAATCCGATCAGAAGCTTGTGACATATAAACACGCATATCAACCCGATCACTTTATTTAGCGTTCATGTAAACACTACGTTCAGATTCGTCAATCAGAATGAATTTACGCTCTTCACCAAGCGCTACACAGAGCGTTTGAAAGTCGCGTCATTCAGCGGATCCCTAATATATCTGCTCGTTTTTAAAACCGACTGGTTTAAGACTAAAAATGTTTGAACACTTTGTCAAACTTAGTGAAATATGCCCATAGGTAATGTTATGTTATAAAACAGATTCAGAATCTAAATTCTGATTGGATGAACAGTATATGCTCATTAACATATTCTCATAGAAAAAAAAATTGTTAAATGCAAGTAATAAAATGCAACTAAAATAATCATAATACTAAAACCAGTTGAGAACCAATAATCTAATGCAGTTTATAAATGTAAGTGGTATAAAAATAATTCTTACATTAGAATGTGTAATTGCACCACATTGTCATATGAGCTTCATTTTTCATGTACTAATTACATTAATGTACACTATTAAAAATAAAGGTTATTTTTTGGCATCAATGGTTCTATGGAGAACCTTGAACATCCCTGGAACCTTTCAAATGCAGAAAAGGTTCTTTATAGGTTCTTTTATAGGCTTTATAGGTTCTTTTATGATTAAAATGGTTCTTTTAGGAATAGTCCACTGAAAGGTTATTTTGGGAACCAAAAATGGTTCTTCTATGGCATCACTGCAAAAACACCCTTTTGCAACCTTTATTTTTAAGAGTGTAAGAATCAGTGAGTCATGGTATTTATTTACACCGTGAAACAGAAGCTATTAATGAATTTGCTGTCCACAAACAGCATCTAATGTGAAGTAAATCAGTTCTGATTCTGATGGTCTCGGATTAAACCGCTATCCATGTAGACAAAAAACAGTAACTTGGTTTTGAGACATGTGAGATGTTAGATTGCTTGAGGGTGTTTGAGGTATCGGTTTGTATTTTAGTTTGTCACAACATCTCACGGAACAATCAAACTAGAAGAAAACATCTGCCAATGTGGCAAGTAAATAATACAAAAAAAAAAAAAAGATTTCTCAAAAGAGAAATCACTTTGTGCAGTCTTGATGGCACATCATGCTCAAGATGCTAAGTATCATCCTTATTTATGATGTTGTCACATGGGTTGTAGCATTTGATACAGATCTCTAACATTCTCTGGTCAATGCCATTATCCTACATAGAAATCCATATTTCACACTTTTTAAAATATCTAACAGCTATTAATGTGCTACGGTTTGTCCTGTTCTTCATAATACTTGCATTCGCTGTGGTTGGGATTTTTTCTCGGTCAATACATTGTTACTGAAGGTTTACTGGTCTAGTTTATCTCAGAATGCCCTTGTTTTCCCTCTCTTACTGTTTCCATTCAGTGCACTGTAATGGAGTGTCTTATAATGTGACTACAGTGTGTTAAACAATGACACCTACACAAGGGTGAAGAGAAAGTGGTAAAGTCTTCTGATGTGTATTGCAGTGTCACTGAGTGGAGGGTTGTCTGCTAGACTGTGGGCTTCTGTCAAAGAGCTGCTGTTTGAGAATGATGGTTTTTGACAGGAGAGGAACTCATGGGACTTTCAGCATGAGGAGCTTCTCTCTCAGTTTGTGGGGTTATTGGTGTTTTTTTTTATCTATGTCTTGTGTATGTGTACGTGTGTTTGCGTGTTCATGCCTGGTTCAAAAGTGACTTTGAAGCAGAAAAGGAAGTCCCATTATTAATTAAACTTCCCAGTAATTAGAGTGTTATATATACAGTATATCTTATAGATTTATACAATTATGAATTTATTAGTTAGAGGTTGCAAGTTAGAAGTTTTTATATATTATATATATGTATATGTGAGTGTGTGTGTGTGTATATGTATGTGTATATATATATATATATATATATATGTGTGTGTATGTGTGTGTGTACATACATAACTTCTATTACATTAAAGGGGTCATATGCTGCCTTTTTAAAGATCATTATTTTGTGTATTTGGTGTAACAGAATATGTTGACATGCTTTAATGGACTTTAGTCTTTGCAACTTCAGGGATCTTATCTATGCACAATCAGCTTGTAACACTCCAAAGAGAAAGGAAAACTTGAAATCGCATCATATGACCCCTTTAAGTATTTACATTGAATACTTTTTACATCTATTTTTGTATTGTATGTATTTGAAAGGTGGGACTTCCTTTTCTAGTTCTCTGTATAATGATAATAAACACAAAAACAATAAAATAAAAAAAGTTGATCAGAATATATAAGAAGACAAAGATACTGCACATTTACTCACATATATATCTAAAAATTTCAAAACAAATTAAAGCTGCAAGCAGCGTTGAAAGGGCCCTCGCACCTGGGCTCACTGCCACCCGGTGGCTTTAGGAAAACAGTGAACGGTGAGCAATATGCTTTAAAAGTGGTAAATATAGGAGGAATATGTCAAAGTCATTTATATGTGTCAAACTTCCTGCTACCAGCTGGTGGCGCTATGACTATAACTGAATATTGGCATGTAGATGTCTTTAGGCCAGCACTTTCAAACGTATGATGTTTCATGCAGATTTAACATGGTACGTTTGAGTTAGTATAAAGCATGACGTATCCTATTGCCAACAGGTGGCGCTATGATTATAACTGTATATTGTCCTTTAGATGTTTCATGCCAGGACTCTTACCAAACATGTGAAGTTTGGTGCAGATTTGACATTGCATGTTTAAGTTAGTGTAAAACAAGCCATTTCCTGTTGCCAGCAGGTGGCGCTATGCTTATAATGGAATACTGGCCTTTAGATGTGTTAAGGCCAGGACTCTTATCAAACATGTGAAGTTTAGGGCAGATCAGACATTGCATGTTTACGTTAGTGTGAAACAAGTCATTTCCTGTTGCCAGCAGGTGGCGCTATAATTATAACTGAACATTGGCCTTTAGATGTGTTCAGGCCAGGACTCTTATAAAACGTGTGAAGTTTGGGGCAGATTGGGCATTGTATGCATGAGTTATAACAACTTCCTGTTTCATGGTATTAATAGCATGCTTTAGCATTTAGTAAGTGTTGCTAGCATGTTTGAGCATATTTCTATCATGTTTAGCACACAATGGCATATTTTACTGTGTTGCTAATAGTTCATCACAGTGTGAAACATGTCACTTCCTGTTGTCAGTAGGTGGTGCTGTAACTATAACTGAATCTTGGCATGTAGATGTGTTCAGGACAGGACTCTTATCAAACTTGTTAAATTTGGGGCAGATTGGACACTGCATGCCTGAGTTACAGTAACTTCCTGTTTCACTGCATTAATAGCATGCTTTAGCAATTAGTATAGCTGCGTCCCAAATGACGCACTATACACTATGTACTTATGGACTATGTACTCAATCATGTAGTGTATGAATTATATAAGGTTATTTTGTCATTCATAATCATAGTCTGATAGCCCCTCCCCCTTCGCTAAGTAATTAAAGCTGCGACAGTTGAGTGCATGAAGTGTCCAACATTCCACATTCAACATTTTTTTTCGGTTATTTAAGTGCATCATCCGGGTATTTAAAGTTTACTTTTTCTTTTTGGAATTTTCAGTGTGAACGCACTACTCGCACTATTTATACTACAAAACGTCACAGAATAGTGCATAAGTACACGATTTGGGACGCACCTTATGTTTCTAGCATGTTGCCAGCCTATCTAACACTTTGACGCTTTTTAATATGTTCCTAGGAGTCCATAACAGTGTTAACCAGGACACTTCCTGTTGTCAGCAGGTGGCGCTATGACTATAACTGAATATGGGCATGGGTATGTGTTCAGGACAGAACTCCTATCAAAGCAGGATAGCAGATTTGAAGATGATCCAGTTAAAACTGTAGGAGGAGTTCGTCAAAGTACGAGGCCTGGAAATGGCAAAAACTGCACAAAAATCGTACAGAAAATTAAAAATAACAGACTTCCTGTTGGGTTTCAGATTTTAAGCCAGTAGACTTTTATGTAGGTTTACAGGTGGCGCTATCGAGCCATTTTTCCACACCCACTTCTGAAAAACATATCAGATGTAAATTTTCGCCAGTTCTGACGCGTTTGCATGGGCGAAAGTTTTATGAGTTTTGGAGCATGTTTAGGCCCTCAAAAATGCGATTCACTTTGGAGAAGAAGAAGAAGAAGAAACTGAGCAATTCCAATAGAGTCCTCACACCATTGGTGCTCTGGCCCTAATGATGGAAACTCTGTTTTTGTAAAGCAGGCTTAGTTTAAATTCATATGAAAAAATAATGAGAAATGCAGTGGTGGGAAGAAAAGAGGAACAAAAACAATAGACCAGGGTTCCTCAAATCTTGCCCTGGAGGGCCAATGTGCTGCAGAGTTTAGCTCCAACCCTGATCAAACTCCCCTACCTGTGATTTTCTAATGATCCTGAAGACATTGATTAGCTTGCTCAGGTGTGTTTGATTAGGGTTAGAGCTAAACTCTGCAGGAAAGTGGATCTCGTGGGCCAGATTTGAGGATCCCTGAAATAGACTGTCAGTCAAACATAGAAAGATGCCCTCTCTCTTTTTCTTTCTTATGTTCTCGCTTTCCTGCGTAGACAGGTGGTTTCACCTAAGACCCCCCAACTCTGCCACTCGACACAAAGTCATCCATCACCACAGCAACAGCGCCTGTCATTGCCTGGGAAGCGAGGGACTGCTAGAGCAGATGGGAAGAGAGGCAGCTCAACTGGTCTTCCAGCATCAGGTGGTCTGGGAAAGATAAGAGAGAGATTGAAAGAGAAAGAGGGCATCTTCCTTTGACACCAAGAAGTTTAAAATGGAAAAAAAAATAACTTTCTTTTTGACACACAGACAATAATGACAGGTGTGTCTGTGACCGGAGCTCCCAGCTGGAAACTCCAGAAAGAAATGTCCAAAGCCTCCTCAAAAAGAATATTCTAATCTGACCCTTTTTGTGCAAAACCTCTGGCCCACAACATGGACAACCTGGAGATGAATGGTCAGAGTTAGATGTGCTTCCTGGGAACGTTTTGACTGCGTGTCACTGGTGTTGGCTGGAAATGCATGGAAATGCTTCATCACAGGTCAGTGCCATCTTTCCTGCAAGGCAGCAGTACTGTATCAAAGCAAGTGACCTGAAGGAAAAACTTAAATTCCTTCATAGTTTCCTTTGACATGGAGACATTTAAAGAGAGAACACTCATCAAGCTGTATTCAGTCATAGAGAATGCGTCCCACATCTTAACGACACACTGATGAAACAAAAGAGCATATTCAGTATGTCTGATTGCACTAAAATGCCATAAAGAGAGACAAGACATCCTTTGTCAGCCATCAAATTGTCCAATCCATTGCTTAGCTAAATATAGAATAGAGGAGGGCAGTTATAACACTTCTTACTGCAGTGGATATTTCTAAGGGAATGTTTATTTTATTGAGTCTCTGTGTTGAAAGATGTTGTATTAACACGTAAAGTCTTGGCTACAAAAAAAAAGCTATTGAACATTTCCACAATCATCACCCAAATGACAGTCCAAGTATATATGTATGTATGTGTGTGTGTGTGTGTGTGTGTGTGTGTGTGTGTATCCCCAAAATGTCTGGGAAAAAAATTCTATAATTTCACCTCTGTATGCCAGCAGAATAGAATTAAAATGAAACAATCAAGATTAAATTGAAGTGCAGACTTTAAGCTTTAATTCAAGGGGTTGAGCAAAAATATAAAATTCTTAGGAATTACAACCATTTTTATACACAGTCCCCCCATTTTCAGGGTCTCAGATGTAATTGGACAAATAAATATAATTATAAATAAAATGTTCATTTTTAATATTTTGTTGAGAATCCTTTGCAGGCAATGGCTGCCTTCAGTCTGGAACGCATGGACATCACCAAAGATTGGGTTTCCTCCTTTGTGATGCTTTGCCAGGCCTTTACTGCAGCTGACTTCAGTTGTTGTTTGTTTGTGGGTCTTTCTTTTTTTAGTTTTGTCGTCAGCAAGTGAAATGCATGCTCAATCTGGTTGAAATCAGGAGATTGACTTGGCCATTGCAGAATATTCCACTTTTTACCATCTAAAACTCCTGGGTTGATTTTGCGGTATGTATTAGGTCATAGTCCATTTGTACTATGAAGCGCTGCCCAATCAACTTTGCTGCATTTGACTGAATCTGCATGTGCAGAATTCAGAATTCTTCAGAATTCTTCCGGCTGCTTCTGTCCTCTGTCACATCATCAATAAACACCAGTAACCCAGTGCCACTGGAAGCCAGGCATGCACATGCTATCACATTGCTCAACCATGTTTCACAGATGATGTTGTATGCTTTGGCTCGTGAGCAGTTCCAAGCCTTCTCCATACTTTTTTTCTTCCTGTCATTCTGGTAGAGGTTTATCTTAATTTCAGCCATCCAAAGAATGCTTTTCCAGAAGTGGTCTGGCTTTTTTAGATGTTTTTGGCAAAGTCTAATCTGGCCTTGTTTGCACCTTGTGGTGAACCCTTTGTATTTGCTCTTGTGAAGTCTTCTCTTGATTGTAGACTTTGACAGTGACATGCCTACCTCCTGAAGAGTGTTCTTCACTTGGCTGGATGTTGTGAAAGGGTTTTTCTTTACCATGGAGAGAATCCTCCGATCATCCACCACTGTTGTCCTCCGTGGACGTCCATGCCTTTTTATGTTGCTGAGCTCACCAGTGCGTTCTTTTTTTTTTTCTCAGAATGTACCAAACTGTTGATTTGGCCACTCCTAATGTTCCTGCTATCTCTCTGATGGATCTGTTTTGATTGTGAAGCCTAACAATTGTCTGTTTCACTTGTACTGTATGGAGAGATCCTTTGACTGCATGATGTGGTTCACAGCAACAGCTTCCCAATGCAAATGGCACATTTAGAATCACCTCCAGAACTTTTACCTGCTTAATTGATGTAGAAATAATGAAGGAATAGCCCACGTCTGTCCATGAAACAGCTTTTGAGTCATTTGTCCAATTACTTGTGGTCCCTTGAAAAAGGGGGGAGGTACATATTAAAGAGCTGTAATCCTTAACCTTTCCTCCAATTTTGATGAGAATACCCTCAATTTAAAGCTCAGAGTATGCACTTTAAGCCCATATTCATTATATAACTGTAACTTGAATATGTTTTGGTCAACAGCTAAAATAATACAAATTGTGCCTGTGTCCAAATACATATTGACCTAACTGTATAATTAAGAGTGCAATGAATTACAGCCCATTCTCAGTAGTTTGTTATCAGACTCTATCAGACTTATTAACTTTGTTAATTTCATTTTCTTTCAAATTTGGGATTAAAAATCACTAAGTACACACTCCTCAGACAAAAAAAAAATCTCTTCTTCTCTGAATAGGCCCAAAGAGTGATAATTACAAATTCTGAAACTTTGTACATTTTTTTTTCAGTGTTTGTTTGTTTGTTTGTTTTAAGAACTTGAAACCTTCAGCACCAACATGCTTCACATGAGTTAATAAAAGAATGTTTTATTTGAAGCCTTTTTAATTAAGTGTAGATCAAACCACACCATTAAAGCACAGCTCTTCTCACTGGTATGTTTCATCTCGGGTTTACACATCAACAAAGCACTAATTAGCAGATGACAATCACATCAGTCCTGTTGTCACCAGCTTAAATGACACTGGCAAACATTAGGGACTAGATTATAGGGTTTAAACAAACACCACTTCTGTTATTATAATGACTTATGAATATAATAATTACATGCTCCCAAAAGCTACACCAAATGTCACTTTGCTAACAGGACTATCTCCTGGGACACTTCTTGAAGACTATTCCAGGCCCTCTGATAACCAGTAATGAATGTCTAATGTAAGTCTCTTATAAAAGAAATTTATATATGTATGCCATGTTGTAAATGTCTATAAATTTAAGTATTTAGTACAATTTATAGAACAAATGTAAATATGTATTCTATACTTCAAAAAATAGCAGAAAAGCTTTAAATATTAGTGAAGTAAAAATAAATATTGAGAAAAATCAAGATTCAAGGCAACTTCAAGGTTTGTGATCCTGGGGCAACCCAGCTATTTTTTGTGACATGCTGTTCTGTGTTGCATTTTCCTGCTGCTGTGAGGAAAAGCCAGTTTTGACAGAAAGAGACATATAATGGAGATGGGGTAAAAGGAAAATACAGATGTGGCTTAATTGGGGTAATTTAGGTGAGTGTGTGAGAGAGGATGTGTGTTGTTTGCTTCTCTCCTTTCTGGATGGCCTCTTTTGATCGAACAGGCTGCTATTGATGCAGAAAGCGACCGAGTAACACTTGGCTTCAGCCCCCTTTGAAGAAGAGATGGAGAGAGCAAACAATAAGTACAAGAATAATGGTCAAAGAAAAGGGTGGAACCTATTGCCCTCAGTCAGCATAGAAGTGCATGCTGGGAAAATAAAGAGTGAAATTTTCCCATTCACTCTTTGTTTTCTGATTTTCACTTTGGAGAAAGGCTGTTTTACACAGCACAAGAAAGCAGCATATAATTTTTCATCACTTGTGTTATAAGGTTGTGTGAGGTGTGGCAGAAAACCTTTTCAAAGTGTTTTGCAATACAGGCTTTTATAAAGCAACATAAAGTAATGTTTTGAGTTTCATTTTCTTTTTCATATAGATTAATTATCAGTTGTAGCCTATGCAAATGTGACAGGCCTCCTCATGTAAGTTCTAGTTAATGACGATCAGGTTTGTAATAATTGTCAATGGCACACTCCTGATTGACGTTTTATACTTTGTGGCCATCATTATACAACATATTCGATGTACGTCACTGCTACATTTACGCACTGCTTGTGCATGCACTGAGAAACAGGTCTAACGCTTTGAGACGTTGAGAAGAAACTAGATTATAGACTGACGCAGCAGTGGAGTGTGCAGAAACCAATGAGGGAACCTCATTAAGACTTAATACCCAAGTTGGTAACCAAATCTAACTGAGCAGAAATGCTTGTGTGGGATCAGTGAAGAACGAATTATAGGAATGTACCATAATATGTAAATTAGAAGAATGTTGTGTTATGTAGTATTTCCTGCACCTCTTTCATGTATACTGCCAGTGCTTTATCATATTTTACCAGAGCTGTTAATGTTAGTGCAATCTGCATTTAAAGGGATGTAATCAAATGACTATGTATTGCAGAGTAATAGTAGTAAGCACCTCTTTATTGAGTTGTTCTTAATACAGACTAGAGCCGCAAACAGTGTAGTCTGATTTTTGTTCTAGGAGTATGTTCACACTTGGCAGGTTTGGTTCGTTTTAATGAAACAATGCAATTGCTATTAGTGCGGTTCATTTAAATGTAAGTGTGAATGCTGACATCCAAACATTTGTGCGCACCAAACAAGCGAACCTGGACCAGGGTCTCGGTCTGCTTCCAAACAAACTCTGAAATATGAATGCAACATGAACCCAAGACAAAGTGAACCAAAATCTTCTCTTCTCATCATAGGAGCTATGTTGCCCATTACAGTTCAGTACAGACATCAGAACCGCCATCTCCTTGCAGTAGATCTTCATTTGTGTGTGCAGCGGAGGAATTCCTCATGTTATTTTAACTCCATTACACAATTTGTAAGCTATTTTGAATGTTCGGTAAGTTTCGTCGCAAAATATAAAAGCTGTCCAATCAGGTTGTGACCATTTCTTTATGCCTTTTAATGTATTTGGTCTTTGCGGAATAGATCTGCTACGCTGCTGCTGAATTGCTGCTGCTGTTGGTTATTAGTGTTGTTGTAGATTATTGCTGCTACTGTAAAGCAAGTACAGGAACTTGCTACTGCCAATACATATGCTGATTCGGTGCTGTGAGTATTTAAGACATACTGCTGCTGCACAGATAGCATATATAATAACTCGTTGCAGATCTATACAGGTGGAGCTGGGGAAGGTGGAGGGTTTCAGAGGAACTCTGAAAGTGCACTGCAAAATGCTCTAGTGAATGCTAACCAGCCATTTAAATGTACATTACACAATTTGTAAGCTATTTTGAATGTTCGGTAAGTTTCGTCGCAAAATATAAAAGCTGTCCAATCAGGTTGTGACCATTTCTTTATGCCTTTTAATGTATTTGGTCTTTGCGGAATAGATCTGCTACGCTGCTGCTGAATTGCTGCTGCTGTTGGTTATTAGTGTTGTTGTAGATTATTGCTGCTACTGTAAAGCAAGTACAGGAACTTGCTACTGCCAATACATATGCTGATTCGGTGCTGTGAGTATTTAAGACATACTGCTGCTGCACAGATAGCATATATAATAACTCGTTGCAGATCTATACAGGTGGAGCTGGGGAAGGTGGAGGGTTTCAGAGGAACTCTGAAAGTGCACTGCAAAATGTTCTAGTGAATGCTAACCAGCCATTTAAATGTAGAGCAGCAAGCTTATTGGCTTCGTATGCAACATGAACCAATCATCTTATGCCAAGTAGCTTAACACTGTGAATATCATCAGTTTGCGTTAACGACGCATCAGCCTGCGCCATCTAGAGTTTCATAATAGAACTTGGCATTGTGAGCGCTAAAGGACAAAATGCATTATTTTATTTTTTGTTCCAGACCAAAAGAACCAAGAGAACTGAATTACGAGTGTGAACACATCATGAATTACTCGTATGAATTAATTATTTTTAATGAATCATCAACATACAGCGTGACCAGTGTTCACGAATTCACTGTGCTTTTTAATGAATCATAAACACAGCGAGACTAATATTCTGATTCACAAACAAATGACTGTTACGAACAGGGTTGTTTTAGTGATTCCAATAACGAGACTAGTGTAATCTGCATCATGAACAAATGATTTGGTTATTTTAATTAATATTTCCATTAATGAAAAATCAGTCTGATGAATCATTTACTAAACTGAATCCCCCAGAGTGGTTATGAATCAACATCTGACTCACCGAACTTTGTTATCATTTTCAGTGTCCTTCTATAGCAGGAAGGACAGAAGGAGACGAAGGAGCTCCAAGAAGGAGCTTCTTTAGCTCCAACCTTGATCAAACATCTTGATCTAACTCATCTGCCTGTAACTTTCTAGTGATCCCCAAGACCTTGATTAGCTTGTTCAGATGTGTTTGGTTGAGATAAACTCTGCAGGAAAGTGGACCTCGTGTGCCAGAGCTGAGAACCCCAGATATATAGGGGTGTCCATGTATGCAAAATATGTATATATAATATAGCAAGAAGATTGAACTGATGTATGCAACAGAATCTGTTTTTTCCCAAGACTTGTTAGATCAGGATAACAAGCTGGTATTAACAGTCTCATGATGGCAAGTGCTCTCATGGCACAGAGAGCTCGAATACTCTGTGAAATTTTTGCTATAGTATAATTGAACAATCTGAGTCATTAGTTGAATAAAGAAGGAGGATTTTTTTTCTTTTCCATCCAATGTGGGGGCAGCTACCACCTCTCTGTCTATCTACTATTTCTCGTTCTTGATTCTCTGTATTTTTCACCCTTTCTTGTCTTGTTTTTCTCTTTGTTCTGTAAAAGATGTGATATAAAAGGAATTAATCTGCAAAATGACTGTCTCATAAAAGTGTCCTGCAGCACACTTTGCCTGCAGCTGAAGCCATTTTGACAGACTGAGTCAATTCTGAATGAAATTGTTCATGGAATCACTGCAAGACAGACAACATCACAGGGGTAATAGAATAGCATTGTTTTTGTTTCAAGGTTAATATCATGCATAATTAAAATTCCAATTATCTGGCTGGAGGGTTATTCTGAGCTATCTCATGAATATCAAACCATACAGACAGCATACAGTGTTTGTGCACTTATAAGAAAGAGCCCACGGTCATTTGGTCTCCATTAAAAAGGTCAAGGTGTTCTGAACTTATCTATAGCTCTGAGAAAAAAAGGCAGAGAACAGGTGTGAAAATAACTGGAGGTCTATTGAGAGAAAGGAGAGATGGAATGTGTCATGTTGTGTGTTGGCTCTTAGACAGATAACTGTATTGAACTAACCTTTGCATTCAGTCTTTTAAGTTTATGAACTTATGTGAGGAAACATATTTATGAAACATGTGAGGGCTAAATTCAGACAGTGGTAATTTAGTCTGACTTTAAGGCTGTCTCTGTTTGTCTCGGCCTCCCAGTTCTGTCTGGATATTTTTTTATTTTTTGTGAAGTATGTGGTTGGAGCTGGGTTTCAATACAGATTTCTTGTTTCACAAGCTCTCGATTTGATTTGATTCTGAATTTGCTGATTCGGATCTGATCAGACTGATTCGAATCAGTAACTCACCTGTTTGAACTGTTCATTGAACAAACCAGCTCATTAAGGCTGTCAAAATGGCTGAAAAACTAAATTTGAATTTTGTGCTTAAATATGATAAAAATTCGAATTATATTTGAATTTAAAATGCATAATTTCATTTAGGGTGAAGAAAAGCTTTTGGTTTCTCTCCAGCAGCCACAAGAGGGCGCATCGAGCAAAATATTACTAATGCATGTTTATTCTAAGCATAAGATAACATGACTATCTGTGAATAAAGTGCATACTGTTTAAAATAATGTTTATAAACCAATTATAATTAAGTTGCTTAAACAACTATAAACAAAACAGCATCATGTATGTATTCATAGTTTAATACAAAGGGCCGAAAGCCAATCACACAGAGTACATTTTTCATTTAAAAACACCAGTTGCAGTGGGATGGGGAAAACCCCCCACCATAAAGTCTCCTGATATGTTTTTTCAAAGATGAACTTTACATGGCTTTCTAAACATGCGGCTCTTTTGTGCAAGACGCAAGTGCGACGGTGATAGATGTCCTTATAGAAAATGCGCAAAATATGCGTTCTGTGTGAACGGCTTGGGCTGTGTTCCAGTTCACTTTTAGACATGCACTCGTGAACTTCCCTAAGCACTTACCCTCGGGGGAATCCCCGCCGCCATTTTGAAGTGCGTTCCACTTCGTCAAGTGGACAAGGGAAGTTTACATGGACATACCCTCGACCCCTCGATTTTGACCGAGGGAGCGAGTCTGCTTCACATGCACACTTCAGGCCGCTCCATAGACCACAATGCAATGCGATTATGATGTCATCGCGGATTGCGTTTAATTTATCCCAACCCCAAACAACTCTATAATATATAAACAATTTTTTTTTTTACATTTATAACAGTCCAAGCATACATATTTACATATAGAATGCTGCACCAAACAAATTCGTAAGGGGAAAAATGTAAACAATAAACCAACTCCAAAGCGGATTCTAAGGGTGCTTTCACACTAGCACTTTTGTGCGCACCCGGGTTCGATTGACGTCAGAGTTCGGTACGTTTGGATGATGTGAACGCTGTCTTCCGAACTCGGGTGCGCACCCGTGAACCGTACCCGAGTCCACTTAAAAAGGGTGGTCTGACCCAAATAATATAATGTGAACACAGTCCAGCGGGGGCAGGGGGAGGGGGGAGCAATTGAACTCTTGTTCGGACCAAGCAATCGAACCAAGTGTGAAAGCAGCCTAAGTGATCAAGGGCTTAGGACATTCCGATTCAGCCCATTCCAAGTGTTCCACCAGTAGTGGGCACTCGTGCAACGTAATCAATGACTTACATCCGAGTAAACGAGACGGAGGGAAGTTTGCGAGTGATGGGCATAAAAAACGGACTAGATCGCAGCCTTGGTTTCAGTTTTGACGTAAACAAGATCTTCTCTGCATTGATGTTCTCTTTTCCCGCAATATTTGTCATTAACAACGCAGTAGCACCGCATCTAGTGGCTTCAACTGGATAGGCTAACAAAAACATTAAAATGCAATGACACTTACAACGTCATCGCATCTCGTGCGCCACTGATAAGGCTGCCTCCTTAACGCACACCTAAAACTCGAATGCAACGTTTTTGCATTCGAATGTGGATTTTTATTTTAAATTCAACGAATATTTTAAATTCTAATTTTTTTTGACAGCCCTACAGCTCATAAAGGTCATTCATTTCAGGGCTTCACATTGGTCACACTATATGTTTTTGACTAGCTAAATTAATCAGCTGTAAAAATCATCCTTTTCTCTAAATGGCGCTTCACCAGTTGCACTATATGTTTTTGATTCACTAACAAGAATCAATAAAAGTCATTTGTTTGTGATTTGAAATTCTTTATGTCCTGTTACACAAAGCTAGCTGAACAAGCTAGTTGAGTTTCTGAATAAGTTTATAACCTGAAAGTCTGTTTTTACCCAGGCCTACGCATGGTGAGAACATTCACCGTGGTAATCTCTTTATGGTGAACTGGTTTACAGGTGTGCAAGAGAGAGACAGAAGGGAAAGAGACAGAAGGAGAGGCAGGGAGTAATTTGGAGTCACTTAAACACAGTAGAAGCTGATGATGAAAGCAAATCTAGACTGACAAGCCCATGCCTGGTTCAGAGTACCAAATACTCTGAACACACAATAGAATCCTGATTGAGACAGAGAGAGGGAGCGAGAAGCAGATGAAGAGATGCAAAGAACCAGAAAAAGAGTATGTGACAGAAAAAGAGCAGCGTTTTTAGGAAAGAGGGGGCCAATGAAGTGGCAGAGTGAAGCTGTAATTAAGTGAGCAGTTCCTGCAGCAGGAAAATGCTCATTTCTCTCTCACTGTTGCTGCTGATTAGTCATCTAAAGCAGCTCCTGAAGAGAAGACTGTCTCTCAGCATTTGGCTATATCTACTTTAATATGAAAGTGTGGGAGGAAAGTTGCATGTATGCTTACACGTGTTTGTAAAAATAGCATTGCTCATTATAAAAATTAATTATGTTCCTGTATCTGGTCTTTTTAAGGAAAGTAATTGTAATAAGTGTATTGCTTTGTATTTACACTTGAATCACAAACTTCAAAAAACTATCTATGTTATTACGCATGATACTCTCTAGAACAGCTGTTCTCAATCAGACTGATTTAAAGTATCTCAATAAATAAATTATAATTCATACATTTAAAAATATGAGTTAAAATGCTAATAAAAAACCTGACATCAGATTTCCTCAATAACTAGTGTTTTATTAAAGAACATACAGTATTACATTTTTTATTAATTTATAATTGTTTTATTTTTATATTTAATAAAACAGTTTGAAAACAAGCAGCTTCTTTAAAATGACATCAGAAATACTGGAATATCTTGGCTTATATCTTGGGGTGCTCGCACATTCTTCAGCAACCCTTACAAAGTGTGCACATCTTAAACTCAGAGTGAATTCCCATTTGCAATTTATTTTACTTCCTTAATGTGAGAAATGTTTTGAGTTAAACAGGATGAAGAGCAATTTATTAGATTTTGATTGCAAAGGCAATTGTTTTTATTTGGAATAATGTGCACCAATGAGTCGTTCAAATAGAACCAGGGAAATGCATTAAGTAAATAGGGTCTATTTTGATTTCATGTTAATTTTTAATATACTCTTTATTTTCCCAACATGAGGAAGAGAAAGGTTGTCAATTGTATTTGTCTGTAAAGAATTGAATTACTAAAGACTACTTAACTGCTGAATATATTGAAGCAAAGAGGGTGATTAATAACTGTTAGTTTGGCAGTGATTTTCAATTAAGAACACATTTTTATCTAATACTGAATACAGTATTTGAGTACTCCAGTATCATATGCTTTTTTGTGTATTTGAATACTCTAGCATAATATGCTTTTATGTAATTCTGTAGTCACATATCATATACTCTCAGTGGCATTTGTTTTGAAGAAGAAAGTGTTTACCTGATATTTTATATACCTCTTTGGTGAATTTCTCTGTTGGCCTGGCAACCTATTTACATGGTAGCGGGGGTCTACCCTCCTCTCTGGTACCATCTGGCTCAGAACAGAGATATAGCTGGCATAACCCTGTTGACCCATGTAAACACACACGCATGAGAACACACATACACGTGTACACAAGTGTGTACACTGATCCACCCACACCCACCAGCAGGTAGAAACAGTGCTGGGCCGTCTGCTTTTCCCTCCATCCAGCAAATCTCCAAAGATCCCTTCCTCTCTATCGCTCTTCCTCCCTCTCATTCCATTTTAATTCTATTTTCATAGTTACACCAGCAAATTCCCAGAGCTGCACATATGAAATCTAAATTAGATGTATTTTTAGTGTCTGTAAATCCATGTTTCCCTCAGGATCATGTATGTTGCAGTCATACGACTGAGAATTTGATCATCATTGAGCACTTTTTGTCATAGCTGATTTTGTTCTCAACACTTAATGAAAAAGCTCATGGGAGCAGTGTGTTATACCTGTCGCAATAATCAATATATCGACTTATCGTGCAATATATGTACATGACCTCAATAATTGTTGGTGACGCAATATATCGCCCATTATATTTACTTAAAAATGTATGTCACCATGTTTTCTACATTCCACTTGCGCCTGTGTCTTTTGCAGCTTCTCGTACATGACGTGGTGTAGTCATGAGGTGCTAGTTCAAATTTATCTGACTGCTAAGTAGTCATTGTGTTTTTCAGCAATAGTGCACACCCTTAATTTACATAGAAAAGAAGGTCAGGGAAAAATCTGTAGATGGAAAAATCTCCATACAAGTTCTTGGTGCATTTTTCATTTTTTCTACTTGTTACTTTGCACTTTTTGTTATTTACTATTTATTCAGGTTTTTTAAGGTATCTAATATTTTGATACTTCATTTGCATGATCTAAATATTCTTAAAAATTAAAAGTTTGTTGTCATTTGGAAGTGTGTAGGCCTTCTTGCATTATTATGCTGTTACATTATGATTATATATTCAGTGGCATAAAATGGTCTTTTAAATGACAATATTATCGCTTATCGCAATTATTTCTGGGGCAATATATCACACAACAAAAAGTTGTTATCGTGACAGGCCTAGTTATACAGATAAAGCATCTCCAGTTGTTGAGTAGGAGATTTCATTTCTGTAGTGTTTTTGATTCTTTGTTTGTTTTTTTTTCCTTCCCTGGGCCAGACGTGGGAACAGCAGCCCTCTCTGGGCTTGTCTCAGGATCTGAGGCCCTCCCTGGGCCAGAGGTGGGAACAACAGTCCTCTCTGGGCTGGACGTGGGGACAGGAGCCCTGTCTGTGCTTGACATGGAAACAGGAGCCCTCTCTGGGCTAGACTCGGGATCTGAGGCCCTCCCTGGGCCAGATGCAGAAATAGCAGCCCTCTCTGCAAAGTGACGCCCATGTTCTGCCTTCACCCAACAATGTAGTGCTCCTTTTCTTTTGCTATCTCAGTATCTCGCCATCCATTCAGTTCTTCTGTCTGTGGCTTGAGCCCTGCAGCTGAGGCCTGCACTTCAGTGGATTCTCGTAATTGAGTTTTAAGTAATTATAGAAGAGCTAATGCATCTTAAATGCCTTTAAATTAGGAATAACGATTATTTACACTCACTTTACATAGGCTGGTGGCAAGAGCAGTTCAAATGCCTATATATGTTAGTGGTTCTACTTGCTACAGTATCAGCAGGCTTATGTATTTGTGTGAGCCCATCCATTTTGATACATTTTTTTTATCAAGTGGGTTAGTTGGTGTAAAGTTTCCCCATCCACAAAGAAAACAGCAGAATGAGGTGAGAAAAAGATGGTAACCTTTCTGTTGCCCTTTGTAAAGCACCAGGGATCAGATGGAAGACCCTCTGAGGAACATCGAGGAACACTTAAGAACACTGCAAAAACTGTAAAAGGGAACAGCCTAGAGAAACGTAAGAGGATATCTGACGTCGTTCCAAGTAAACCCACCATTTAGAATCACTCGGAAACGTACAAATCTTGGACAAAGACAGCAAGCACCTTTAATCTGCAACTTTATACCTCTGGAAATAGAAAACAGAACCCTTGAGTCTCTAGATCCCCTGACCTCCACCCTAGAAGCTTGAATCTTAAGCCTTGCACATCCCAGAGGAATCTTTCTTTCCTTACACCTTTTCCTTTTTTCTTTTCTTTTCTAAATTGATGGAGTTTGTTCAGTGTTTCTTTGCATGCATAATTCTCCCTGAACAAATACTTCAAAATCATCCCAAAATCATTCTTTTTACATTGACTTTCTACTGTAAAATACTGTCTTTTACTCCAAAGGATCTGTTTTCTCAGAGGCCTGATGTCCTGTGGTGCACTGCGCTCAGCCAAATGTAGTTTTAAAAGCATTTTATAGTGTTAGAGACAGAAACTGGTTCAGATGGAATATATTTTCCATGAATTACATCTGGAGAGTCAGCATGTTCTCTATCAGGCATTGGCAGCCTCTGCATGCTTACTGTCAGCCAGCATCATGCATCTTGGTCCTCAGGTTCTGTTTAGCTGTTTTTATCAGGTTTATGACTTTTTAATCTTTAATATTACCTTCTTTGTTTTCTTAAACAGCATGCACGTGCTCCCGTGTCAGTGTGTGTGTGTGTATCTTTTCCCTTGTTAAGGTGATTCAGTGTGTTGCTAAGGGATCTCTGAGCCCTCAGCTCTCTCTACAAAGCTTTTCAATTAGCCCTTAATTGCCTAATTACCTCTGGGCATCAATGAGCAATGGAGAGAACGAGAAAAAGGGGAAGAGAAAAGATGAGCGATCTAAAATACAATTCAGTGTTTTAGTCGAGAGGTCAAGGAAGGTTTGGCATGGTCCAGTTAGCCCCTGCTGGTAGACGATGTAATTGCAACATCTGAACGCAACACCATTTCTCTATTAAATGCCATTAAAATGCAGCAGTGCATTGTTATTATTGCACTGTCCAGATACAGAAAGCATCTTTCTCCTATAACTGAAATCAAAAAGTAGCTGTGCATTCTGATCCTTCCTTCCTTCCTTTATTCTCTCAATATAAATAACACACATTTTAATATCCTGATGCAAAGAGCATTTTTCTTTTTTAACTGACATTAAAAAGTTTGTTAACACTTTATTTTACGGTGTCTTTGTTACACATGTTACATGTACTTACTATTATAATAACAATAAATTATGCATAATTACATGCAAGTAACCCTACACCGAATCCTAACCCTAACTGTACATGTAGGTAATTAATATTACTCCGTTATTAAATGTATAACTACACTGTAACAAAGACACCTTAAAGTGTAACCAAACGTTTCTGTGCGATGCAATAATTTATTATTATTATTATTAATAATAATAATGATAATAATAATAATAATAATAATAATAATAATAATAATGGTTACACTTTATTTTAAGGTAATAATAATAATAATAATAATAATAATAATAATAATAATAATAATAATAATAATTACACTTTATTTTAAGGTGTCCTTGTTATAGTGTAATTATACATTTAAGTACTGAGTAATATTAATTAACTACATGTACTTACTATATGGTTACGGTTAGGATTAGTGTTTGGTTTAGGGTTACTTGCATGTAATTATGCATTAATTAATTGGTATTATAATAGTAAGTATTTGTAACGTGTAACAAGGACACCTTAAAATAAAGTGTTACCATAATAATCATCATCATCATTTGAGTACTTATTTATTTTTCATGCATTCATTATTTTATTTTTTGCAATTCATACGAATAACACATTATATTATAATGCCCCAATGTAAAATGCATTTTTAATTAACTGCCTTTAAAAGATAGCTGAGCATTCTGATAATTTATTATTTGTATTATTATTGTTATTATTTGATTTATTCTTTGATTCATTTTTTCTTTCCTTTTTTTTTTTTTACAAGTAATATGAAAATATATTATTGTATATATTAGGCCTATATTATTTCATAATTCGTCCTTTGTTTTTTTTCTTTCTTTCTTTCTTTCTTTCTTTTTCTGCTATAAAATAATTTGCTATATATAACACATTATATTATAGCAACTATGCCATCCAGGTAAAAAAAAAAAAAAAGCCTATTTTTATTTAACTGAAATTCAAAAGTAACGTAATTCAGAAGCTTGTATTTTTTTTTTTTTCAAGCAATATAAGAGCCACTGTGCCAGCCAAGCAGCAACATTTATTGGGATGAATGGTAATGCTAACGGCTTTCTCCAGATATTGTAGACCACATTAGTTTTAGTTCCTTGAAAATACTCAAGAGTTCATAAGTTCTTGTGGTGGCAGCATCTCTCTTTCTCTCTCTGGAGGGCTCTGAGGGAAGCAGTGAAGCGCCACAGCGAGCTCCTGTCTGTCACAATCACACATGTTTCCCATTAATGTGACAAACACAGTTGACATCCAATTTCCCCCATGTGCGCCAGCTTCCCACAAAATGGATGATGAGACTGCAAAACCCCCGTTCATAATAAACAGCGGCGTTCCTCTGCCTCAGGGGAGGAATCCACACAAGCAGCGCCATCAAACACATGAATGGCATCTCATCTCATACTGAGTGAACGACCAGGGCAGGTGCGAGGGGGGAAAAATGAACGGAGATGCGCAGTGGCAGTTGTTATTTGCGCAGAGCGGACGTGTCTAGCGGCGGAGGCAGAAGCCGACACAGACACTGCGGCGTGCAGGGCCCTGACAGGACGTTTAACTGTGCCATCATGACCTCTTGTTACGCCTGTAACAAACAATAGTCATCAAACTCACTGAACGAATGTCGACTGTGTCAGAAGAACTACCAGTGAAACTCTTTTGGCATTCTGGGATGCCACTGTCAACCTGTACAGCCTCTCCTGTGTCATTATGATGTCATGACCACACAGCCTCAGCGAAACCAAGAGGCCTGACAAAAAACCAACAACAGGAGGCCTGCCAGACAGACGCGTGTCATTTGTTGCCTGCTGCTGCCACCTAGTGGTGGATTTATGGCAGCCGTTGTCACTTCAGCACGAATGATCAATGACAGCAGAATTGCAGCACACAGTGGCTATGATTATTCATTAGAATGGCAGCTGTTAAAAGACAACAACAAAGGCCATGCGTGGAATACGATTACTTTGTTATCTCTCCCAGTCCCAGTGGGAAATAAAACATTTACTCTGAACAGCAAAACTTGGGGGTTTCATTACTCTCTGTCTCTCTCATTCTTCGGCGCACCCCATCGCAACCGCCCCAATCGTGCAGATTTTCTTATTAGCATCAGATCAATAGTCTTTAGTTTCCTCTATGCTACATTCCCGCTCGAAGTGAAACCGTAGTAAATCTGAGTGAAATTAAATGTACTAATTGGTTTCCGAGGGACAAAGGAAACAAAACTAAATTGATTGCTGTAATAAGTCTCTTAGTAAAAACACTTTCAGTTCAACTGTTTGGAGGGATTTTACAAAGCAAATTAATTTGTCTTGCTTTCATTCTGCGCTTTCCCTTTTCTTGCCTGTCTCGTTGCATATTCTCACTGTTCTCTGTTCGTTGTTCTCTCCACCTGCAGGAGGATGAGCTTCTGCATTGCTCATTGAGTTTGACTTCAGTCTTGTGTTCCACCTCATCTTGATGAACACTAGGACCTGGAGGCAGCAGGTGAGTATAATTAAGAGGAGGGGCACTAGATTATTAGGCTACAGCATATGAGTGCTATAATGCATTAGTACTAGTGTGCTGGCGATTTATAACGTTATGTAAATTGATTTAATATTTTTTTTTTTATGTTTTATTATTTATGTATCTTAATTTATTTTACTGGCTTGTTCAATGTAACCTAATTAAATTGTTTTATTACAAATAAATATATTTAATATAATATTTATTCAGTATTCATTATATGTATACATATTTCAGTCCCAGCATTCTTTTTTTTATCAGATCTGTCCTTAATTATGTTAAAAATATACATATTTTGTGAAAAATACCCTTTAGGGTCAGTGTTTTTTTTGTTTGTTTGTTTTTTAATAAATTAATACTTTAAATCAGCAAGGACACAATAATTTGATTAAAAGTGACAGTAAAGACATTTGTAATCTTACAGAAAAATTATATTTCAAATAAATGCTGTTCCTTTGACCTTTCTATTCATCAAATATTCAGTAAGATTTTTATAATGTTTTTGAAAGGGTATATATTTTACACTAATCTATAAAAACACCAGTCTAGTAAATAAACTGTAAGTAGTCAACTGTAAGTAAATTTTGTTTTAGTGTGAGTGAATTGTGTTAACAATATCTTGAAGTACACACAGTCCCAGTATTTAGTGTTTTCATTAGAAATAATATTTGTATTTTCTAGTCCAGTTTTTTATGCTCTCTAAAAGCAGACCTGAATGTAGACTGGATCAGAAGTAGCGACAGATATTTTCTTCCTTATTTTGACATTCATCCAAGTGTAACAACTTATCAGAAAATATAGGTAAAAAAAAAAAAACACCATGTTGTGAATTTTGGTAAAAGACATAACAGACAATAACATTGATCCACCCTTTTGTCCACATGGGGTGCAGCATATGCTCTATTTAATATGAATATATATGAGAAGAAATTGAGGGGGAAAAAAAACAGATGAGGAGGACAACCTATGAGTTGGTAGAGGGCTCCCTCTGGTGTTGGGGAGAGACTTGAAAAACCATGTTACAAGATTTCGTTTTTATTATTATTATTAAGACTTCCTTTTCATGGTAAATATTTATTGGTTGTAAATCATTTTATATCACTTATCTCTGTTCAGCTGTTATCTCATGTTTCTAAAAACTTTTTCTTAAACAAAGCTTATACACACACACACACACACACACACATACAGACTTTATATACAGTATTATTTATTTCACATAATTATTTAGTGAGCTGTTGTTAGACAGGTTTTAATTAAATAAATAAACATTGGCTGATCTTTTGATGTAACCGAACTCAGCTAACAGAACATGATTAATATATTATTATTATTATTGTTGTTGTTGTTGTTGTTGTTGTATTTGTGTTATTTTCTGCTTAACTAATCCCTCACAGCACACACACACACATACACACACAAAACCATGTATTCCTCTAAATAATCAATACAGTCCAGATTTATACAGTGTGCAAAAGAAAAGAAAATTTGCTCACTGGGGGCATCAAGACCATGTTGATAGACTAACTTATTGTGACATTTTCATTAACTAGTGATTTGAGGAAAACTTCCTAATCGTGGAACATTTTAGAGAAATTTGTTTTACAGCTTCACTTTAAAATGTTGAAGAAAAATACTGTTTGCCTCCTAATAAACATTTCTTACAAATAAATTCTAGCACCATATTTATGCATTTGGCTAACATTTGCAGACAAT
>NW_015544247.1:614376-630324 GCF_001515605.1 Sinocyclocheilus anshuiensis
CAGGAATGGAAATGGAGGGGTTAGGGCAGGATAGGATATTCACGTTTTAAATTTTAAGCCCTCCACCTGTTTTGCCTGTAAGCCTTTATTACGTATTATTGTAAATACATTTTCTGATGTTTTTTTTTTTGAGGTATGGTTAAAAAGGTTTACCACAGGCCATAGATGCTGTCTATACAGTGGTGGCTAAAATTATTAGAACACTTGGCATATTTAAGTGGTTTCAGTTGTTTTTGTTGAATTGGCCATTACAATACCCATAAAACAATCTATTGCTGGAACTACCTGCAATGGAAGGAATCTGTTGGAACATTGAAAATGATGGACTGGCCCCATCAAAGTCCGGACCTCAACCCCAATGAGCAAATTTGGGGCGAGCTAGAAAATAAACTGGACAGATCTATTGTACATTCAAGGGAAAGCCTTTGGCTTGATTTGCTTCAGCATTAGTGTTGAAATTCTCATGAAATATATTGCCACTATGCCAGAGAGATGTGCTGCTGTAATTGCTGCAAAAGGTGGACATACCAAATATTAAAGTTAAAAGTGGATAGAAACAGTAGGACTCACTTCATCTGATATTTGTTGTGCTCAGAGCATCTGCATGTTTCATGAACATTATGAAATGAAATCATGTTTTGGAGGCAAAAAAGGTCAATATTTTCAGATCTGTCAAGTGTTCTAATAATTTTGGCCACCACTGTAGATCTTAACGAGAGAGTTCACCCAAAAATGAAGATTCTGTCACCATTTGCATACAGTGACTTATAATTTCTGAATATCTCTTCTTTTGTGTTTCACATGGGAAAGACCAAACAGGTCTGGAACGACATTAGTAAATTATGCCATTTTGGGGTGAACCGTCTCTTTTAAGTTGTATTTAACCTTGTAATTATGAGAATTTTGTAATTTTGTAAATATAGTAAATAACATAACATAATTTTGCTCTTGGAAACATAATTACATAAAAGTTAAATTATACTTACTGTTTTTATTGTACTTATCTGGCAACATAAGACTAATCACTGATCACTATTTTAAGTCACCACTGGGGGCCGCGGATGCACGCAATGTTGATTTGAACCTGAAACCCAGCATGCATGACTGCTGAAATCTAAAGTTGCTGATTATTGCATACCTGAAAAACAGAATATATATATTATCTATCAAGACACAACATAAAATTTGAATGCACAGAAAAGCAAAAACATACAGTTCAATGTTTTTATTATTATTATTAGTTTGCCTTTTCAGTGCTTATTTAGTTTACATGACATACAAAGCCTTATTTCATGAGCAAACATCAATGACCATTTGAAATATATACATTGTTTTATATTGAAATATAAAAAGAGTTGCTGTACTAGAATAGCATCTGCAGTTGATAGAATGTGAGACAAGGAGTTTTTCCCATTACACCTATCCTTCATACTCTGTTCTTCTTTTCAACGAAAGGGATGATTCAGTCACCATTCATTTTCACTAAATGGACAAAAACCCAAGTCCCTAACATCTCCTTTATGTTCCACAGAAGAAAGTCACACAGGTGTGGAACAACATGAGGGTGAGTAAATGAGAACTTTCATAACTTTACAAAAAGGACCGTACAACACTATCTTGCAAAACTTCCTGCTTAATGCAGAAGTTAATAACTGAGAAAGATTCAGCAGAAGCAGCTGTCATACAAGCATTATGTTATTTTAAAATGTACTAATGCAACAAGGAAGTAAACATCATTGAATAATTGTCTAAAGGACCACCATAAAACACACAGCTCATGTACACACCTTTTTAAACAATAAAAAATGGCAAGACATTACTGGGAATTTAAAAACATATTTTCTTAAAAGTCTGGCTTTGCAAAGCATTACATATAAACCATGCATATAAAACAGATTTCAACTTACACACTCTTAAAAATAAAGGTGCTTCAAAAGGTTCTTCAAGCGATGCCATAGAAGAACCATTTTTGGTTCCACAAAGAACCATTCAGTCAAAGGTTCTTGAAAAAAACATCTATTTCTTACCTTTTTGTAATCTGAAGAACCTTATTTCGCCACAAAGAACCTTTTGTGAAACAGAAAGGTTCTTCAGATGTTAAAGGTTCTTTATGGAACCATTTAGACAAAAAGGTTCTTCTATGGCATTGTGAAGCACCTTTATTTTTAAGAGTGCAGTATATTAGAAAAAAATGTATCACATACTGTTAAATAAATACTCTCACAGCACTTGTTCAGAAATGTTCTTTTCAGTTCATAGATTTACAATTAAGAACAAAGTGAGAGTCAACAAACCTACATTTCGTAATCAGAATAATAATTACTAAACTTCTTTGTGGGGGAAAAATTTGTTTTCTAGATCAAGAAAAGGGCAGTTTATTTGTCATTTCAAAGTTTAAGTGCACATTTCCAGGGGATGTGTGCGGTTCAAGTTCCCCGTTCTGGAAAACAAACCATTGCAAAAGAATACATAGGTTTCCTGTGTGGCATAAGAACTGGCCCACAGGAATGCTCCTCATAGAGCTACTTCAAAACAAGCAAGGTAGTACAATAAATATTTGTTGTCATAGTAACATGAGACAGAAATCAACTGGCTATGTTCCTTTTTGGTGAATTATTTCTTTAAAAGACAATATGACAATACATGAATCAAATATCAGGTGGAAGAAGCTTAATATTTCAGTATATAAAGCATTTATCATATGCATTGAATAATTTGAAGAGTTTTAATTCTCTCTTGTTTGTCTGCAAGGGGCAGCAATTGAAAATCATGTCAATAATTTGATTACATTTAAAGGGATAGTTCACCTAAAAATGAAAGTTCTGTCATCATTTGCCCAGTCTCACGGTTACTTCTGTGGAGCACAAAATAAGAGATTTTGACTGGTTTGTTTAATGCATTTTTTTTAATATTTAAAACAAACAAACAAACAAAAGTCATACAGCTTTGGAACAACATGAGGGTGAGTAAATGATGACAGTATTTTAATTTTTAGATGAACTATCCCTTTAAGAATCCAAACAGAACCTAATCTGGGATTGAAATTAAATTCCACTCAAATCTAAAACTGTCTATGTAAGATTATAATTGGTTAAAATAAGCAGACACCAAATATTTCTCAGCTGTTTTCTGCTCTTCATATTTGACTTTGATGTCTGCTCTTCAGTGACATAGCCGTGCTTAATGTGTTGCGTGAACAGTTTTTGTTATGCTTGACCTTTGTGAAATGATTCTGGATGTACTTGCGGAACTTTGTGGTGGCGAAGCAATACACCAGCGGGTCCAGTAGGCAGTTGAGCCCCATAAGCATAAGGGTGATCTGGTGAGCATCGTTTAAGCTTTGGTGAGTTTTCATGTTCCAATCTTTCCTCAAGTGCAGCACAGACAACACCCAAGGACCCTGCACCACGTGGTGGGGCAGGAAACAGATCACAAAGACGCCTATGACAGCACACAGCATCCTCAAAGCTCTGCGCTTAGTACCTCCGGGGCGCTTTCCTGTGCTGGCTCGAGGCTGACTGATGGGTTGCGTCAGAAGAGCTCGAGCAATCAAAATGTTGCAGACAATCACCATCAAGAAAACAAGAAAGAACAAGCCAATAATGATGAAGTGGGTGTAGGCCACTGTGTATATATCAGAGGTATCCTCGTTTTGATAACTCTCAAAACAGCGAGACATGTTATTGTCCTTCTGGATTCCCTGCTGAGTGAGAAATTGAACTGAAGCCGCAAGAGTGACGACCCAGATGAACGCTGAGACGATTGCTCCACGTTTCCAGCAGTCAGAAGAAGTGGCCACCAGCGGCCTGGTAACGGCCCAGTAACGGTTAATGCTGATGACAGTAAGGAAGAGAATAGAGCAGTATGTGTTGATGAAGAAAAACGAGCCTGCGATACGACAGAGGGGATCTGAGTACTTCCAGTCACCGTTATTCATGTAGTAGCCAATCCAGAACGGTAGAGTGGACACAAACAGCAAGTCTGCAACGGTCAAGTTGGTCATGTAGATTCGAATCTCATTCATGGCTTTAGACTCCCGCATATGGTGCAGCACATAAAGAGCGTAGCAGTTGGCCATCAACCCCAAGGCAAAGACCAGGCCATAGAATATAGGAAAGACAGTGTAACGAAACTCTGAGTCAATGAATGTGTTGGCAGTGCTGTTATTTCCAACGGTCACAAAGACAGTGGTAGGAGTCGTCATCTTGTGCACCTGAGAACAAAACAGACCGAAAAGGCAATATACAATTAAATTTGGTTCCTTCCAGTATACTTTGAAGTAGTCATCTAAAAATTATATTGGCTGAGCTGGAGATGGAGTAGGTAGTATTCCCCTCTCTTTTTATAATGGTTAGAATTTATTAAACACTCTAGACTTCATAGTTTTTTTTATGGTAAGTGTTGCTTTAGAAGTAAAGTGTCTAATTTCTGCACCACATTGAAATAATGAAACTGAAATTGTTTGAAACTGTTTTCAAACAGGTTTCCCAAACACCTGAACCCCCGACTGCCACTGGCTGGCCAAACTAACAGTCCTGCCCCAAGCTCAGACACTGGTTTGGACAATGTTTGATACTGTCACAAAACACGATGTTTACAATTTCATCCTTTAAATTGCTTTCTTTTGGGCTGTTCACACACAACACATTTTTTCAGTAAATATATAGGCCTATACTTTGGGCTTTAGAGTTGTCTCTGCATATAACATATAGGATAAGTGAACATGTCACTTTTATTAACTAGAAATGTGGGAGAGCAGCATTGAGAACGGTAACACTTATTTCTCATGATTACATGTTCTGGAAAGCATTAGTGTTTTTCTCATCATTGCATATTTATCTGCAATCTCTTACTGAAAGCAGGAAATGAAGCTTTTTTTTTTTTTTTTTTAAACCACAGACACATTACATCAAAATATGTTTTTCTTATCAGGACTTACAATGTCAGATACTTTTCGTTCAGCCATTTTTAAATAGAAACGTTATTCAGTTTATTATTCTTCAGTATATAATGTAGAAATAATGGAGAAGCTATTGATGAGACCTTAAAGTCTTGACCTCAAAACAGCACGTGAACATTTTTGCTGTTGTCACCCAGGAACTTCACTGACCATGTTATCCTTTGTGGCATGCAAAGGGGACATCTTGCACTACATAGCATATTGTCACGCAATATAAGCTGTCTCAGTGGAACCTGCCAGTAAACGGCAGCTTTTCAGCAACAATACAATATATTATACAATGTCAACAAATTATACAATGTCTCACAATAAAACAGTGGCAACATTATATAGCAGACATTTACCTGAATATATGCTTAGCCTATTTCTAGTCTGGTTATTCGATATAGGTCTACAACAGCTGTGACAACTAGCCCCGGCCTTCCCTATAATTGATTACAATAGCAATAAAACAACGCGTAATTGTAAGCAGAACCACAGACTGCTTACATATAGCATTACTTATTCACATTACATCGCAATGTTTGCATTACACTAATAATAAATTGTTCTAGTGTACTTTTAAGTTAAATATTACACTATATGGGAATTTTTTTTTTTTGCATATGAATCATACAGTGGGCTTTTCCGGCATTACATGTGTCAATATTCCATCTTCACCAAACCGACATATTACGCAAGCAGAACAAACGACATTAAAATTTCGCTATATATATATTATTTATATATATATATATATAACAATAATTCTGCTGGTCTTGGTTGGTATCTGATCACAATTTTGTCTTAACAGAACATCACAACAAGAGAGCACGCGGTCTACTGCGAGCGACGCCAAACTATAATCTATTCGGTTACACTTTACTTGAAGGGGTGTGCATAAGACTGACATGACACCTTCATAATCATGACACGTCATGAATATGAAGGGATTTTATGCATGTTTATGACAACTGTCATTAAGTGTCATTCGCTCAGTTATGTAATTTTTAATGCAAAGATGGCATTGTTTGAGATGTCTTTGTTATGGGCTATGGTTAGGGTAAGGGTAGGGGTAGGGTTAGGTCAAATAATGTCATATTTGCATTAAAAATGACATAACTGAGCGAATGACACTTAATGACAGTTGTCATAAACATGCTTAAAACCTTCATATTCATGACATGTGTCATGTCATGATTATGAAGGTGTCATGTCAGTGTTATGCACACCCCTTCAAGTAAAGTGTTACCATCTACTCTAGTCTATTACACACGAAAAAGCGCACTTTTACGTGTGCTTTCCTTAGTTTTTAACAATTAAAAACTCTTTTAAATGAGCACAAAACTACATTTATCTCTTATCCTACCTTGTAATTCCCGGTGAATGTGATGCTCGAGCGCTGCGCTCTGAGCGTTCACGCCTTCAGCGCTCAGCTTTTCGTATATCACACAGTCACACCTCCCGCTGTCACTTCCTATTTTGCCCAGTTGTATTCCAGAGAACGTTGTGACAAGACTTCGTTTTCAATATTAATAAAATTGAAAGTTATGCAGTTATCCACCACCTCATGAGATTGGTCGAAAAAAACGCACAGGCATGGGGAACTGTGAAGAAAAGTTCAAACCAATAGTTGATGAATCTCTGCTTTGTTTTTATTATCTCTGCTCTGTTTTTATTTTTAGGGGTAACTCATTAAGTAGAACTCTGCCAGGAACCTTCAAAGTATTTGGCTGTTCAGCCAAACCTGGAAAACCAAGTCCAAAGTACATAGTACATACAGTAGAGTCCTCTAAGATGATCATTTGGCTCACTGCCCTTGACTACTATTTATAGTCATCTTATGTTTGTTTATCAAAATTCAAGAGAAGTAGTCTGTCACTATAGGACTTGAAAGGGCTTCCAAAAAATGTGACCTGGGACCTCGCGAGACCATGATTCAGTCCCATGTTCATAAATAAGAGTATGGACAAATTCATTGGAAAAACTCTGTTTAAACTTTCCCAGACCCTTTCCCAGTGCTATATCTATACACATTTTAATTAACGTTTATGGTCACTTTAGTTTGGGGACCAATTCTCACAATTAACTACTACCTTTGCCTCAATAAACTCCTAATTTGCTGCTAATTAATAGCTAGTAAGGTAGTTGTTAAGTTTAGGTGTGGATTAGGATAAGGGATCTAAAATGTGGTCATACAGAATAAGGCATTATATGTGTTTTATAAGTGCTAATAAAGAGCCAATATCCTAGTAATATGCATGCTAATTAGCAACTAGTTAATAGTGAGAATTGATCCCTAAATTAAAGTGTTACCACATTTATTTATATTCTTAATTAAACATTCTTATCTATTATTTACTGTTATATAGTGTGTATGTGGAGTGTTTTATGCAACATTAAAGAGAAGAAAGGAAACAGAACGGGTGACGCATTGCTCTTTCCCCATGAAGGAAACAAAGAAAATGTATGGTTATATGGTACATTGACAACCACACTTAAAAAAAAATTACCTTTGCATTGTCTTAACTGTAAACAGACTTCAATACACTGTAGAATCCATTTCCACAAAGCTATATGATATTGTGATTGTCTGACCTGATTTGTTTATTGCTGATTTGTCATTGTATGTCAGTATATCTCCAATAGTGTGATGTATTTGAAGTGCTTAAAAACCATTGAGACAATCTTCTAGAAGTGCCGGAAATGTTTTTCCCATGTCCTGTCATCAGAAGTGACTATACAACACATTTTAACACTGCTGAACATACAAGCACGAGACCCACCCTTATTATTTTGAAATCAAGCCACGGCCCTGGAAACATCTAAATGATTAGAGACTCCCTGAATCACTCTATTGTTCAGTGGTTTCCTAATGGAGGAAGCAGCAAATCGACGTTAACCATTTAAGAAATGACTGCAGATACTGAACTGGCTGTGTATTTGACTCTTGGATCGAGACACTATGGTGTTTAATTTCATTTGTATGCTATCTGCTGACTGTTGACTTAGGCAAACTCTCATTTGTAATTCTGTCATGAATATAAATAACTATTTTCTGAGTAGCCTTATCTCTGAAGATTGCCTTAATCAGAAAATGACATTTCCAAAATTGTGAGAGCAATAGTTAATGTGTGTGTATTAATAAGACCCTATAAGGGCCCAAAGCTGAAATCAGTCACTGAGCTCACTTTTTTTTTCTAGCAAAAACAATGCATGTTGGATCAATGTATTCAATAAAAACCTGACAGATAAATAAACAGGAAAAAGGTTTTGCTTGTATTTACTGTTTATATAACGAGATGAATAAAATGTTCATATTAATTCTCTATAACAATAACTCATAGTGGATCTTGTAACATGCAAATTATGTCTACAGCGGAAATGCACCTAAAAATCTCTAAATGAATATGTGCAATCTGCTGATGAGAACTCAAAAACTATTTTTACTCATGTTCACACACAGTTATTTGGGGAAGTCCGGTGTGCTACAATCAAGCCTCGATGTGTCATGCAGAATTATCAGGAATTGTTATATGAAGTAACATTTTCACCACATAAAAAAAAATCTGAAAACCTCAACTGCTGAATGTTTTCTATTAAGAGTTTACAGTTTCAAATGGAGTTAGCTGATGGCAAAAATCTCCATAATGACTCACATGAAAGTGTTAGGGAGGAAGAAAACTCAAATTAGTACAAATAAAGAGGACGAAAATTGTTTGATGATTAGACCACTAATGGGTCATTAATGGCTGACACAGGGTTCCAGTGAAATGATCATCTATGTAATGCATCATTAGTGGTTTGATCACACAAGATACTCACAGACCTACTTTGTCTCTAAGAGTGATGTCAGTACTAAAAAAGTACACCAGAAAGACAACTATTTCACCCTCTAATGGGCACACCCAGAAAAAAAAACTGTTTTAAATCATTTTTATCATTGTACACTTTACTGTAAAACTGAATACTTCCTGTAATGTTTAATATAGTAGTCCACTTGCATTTTACATTACACAGTAAATATACTTTGTAAAGATGCATATAACACACAAACGTATGCAGTCATACATATACTATATAGAGACTTTGCTCATTGGCAGAACGTTGGCCCCTTAGCGCTGGCCCTGCACGGGCAGCCCTCACTTAGCCCCCAGGAAGCCCTCACTATGCCCCCACAGATAGGGCCGTTTCTAGGCATAGGCGAGCTAGGCGGTCGCCTAGGGCGCCACCAGCTGAAGGGGCGCCAATGAGCGCACGTACTGGCACTTTTAGCAGGGTTGTGATAAAGAGTGGCATGGTCACCCTGATACTAAATTGTGCAAAATGTTTATCTTAACAATTTAGTGTAGTTACTATGACAACCAATTTGAATGTGACAAGCAACTGGAGTCTGAAAAGAATGATATATATATATATATATATATAATTTGGGGTGGGGCAATAGGGATTTCGCCTAGGGCGTCAAATTGGCTAGAAAAAGCCCTGCACAGGGCCCGCACTATTAATCTACAACAATAAATCTGTTTCACTATAAATAATTTTCGGCTACTATAACTTAAGTTTTTGGGTAAAACAGTTATTATACATCTGAAATGGATGCAGTCACCACATGTCTGTATTGTCAAAAATGTACAGTAGTCAAAGGGATTTCAAATCAATGGATTTATTAAATGCAAAATAGAAAACATTCAAGTCAGGTTAATACAGCTAACTTAACACTTTGAAAGGGACTACAAATGATCTATTAAGTGGATCCTCACTGTTTTGCAAGGTTCTTAATGTGCAGAACTCTCCCACTTGAAAAAGACAGCCCACTACAAGAACAATTCAACTGGATTTCATTTATTGACCACACTTTTGCAATTGTTTTCCCTTTTTTATTTTGAAAGTTCGATGCAGTGTTCATTCAGTCAGTCAATCAACCAGTCAGGTGAAAAACCTTTAAACACAAATACAGACACCACTTTAAGAGCAAGCATATCATCAATACATCAATACACACAGGATTTAAACCCTTGGTTTTAAACTACCATAAAGCAGACCATGTAAACAGAGAGCAGATATTCAAACATTTAGGCTGCCATTTAAAAGGTAAATACACTGTTTTTTTTGTTTGTTTTTTTAATTTTGATGATTTGATGATTACATTTAACCCACAAACCAATAATGTTCAAATACATTCTTAGAATGATATAATGTGCAATAAACAAAAAATCCAATTTCAATCAAAAGAAAAGTATGAAAGCTCACCAGCTACATCTCCATTGATTATAGTGGGCTTAATTCTGCACAAAAGAGTTTGCTTCAGTCCAATAATGGCAAGTTTGCCACTTCTCAGTGCTGCTTTCAGTGTTGCCAACTGCTTTCAATTGAAAGTAGCTAAAACTGGTAGCTAAATGTCACTAGATGACATCATGGCAAATTCACTGATCTATATAAAGATGAACGTAGATCAGTGGGCAAGATGAGAACTTGTCTTTGCTTTGCCAATTAGTAGATCAGCTTCACCTGGTGCACCTGGCTAGTGCATTCTGGCTGGGAGGGGCGCCCCCAGTAGTCAGTTTGCTGTACCAACAAATATAAAAAAATAAAACAAAAATATCAATATCAAATTATTACTTTGACCTCTGCTGAAAATATGTTTTGGTGCACTAAATTCATTGGCAAAGCTCACTCCTCCCCCAAGGTCTCTCAACTATTCAGCAGACAGGTAGTGCTCCTTTCGTCCACCCGCTCTGTCTCTTGAATTTCGCAACCACACCTTTATCTCACTTTCAACTTCAGAATCAGGAGGACTTGGCTGAAAGGAGCATTTTTATACAGCCTCTGAAATGCAAATAGGCCTATATGAAACAACACTGTGTGTGGAAAGTAATTTATATATGCTATTTATAAAACCGCATGCTAGCTTACCTGTTACAACCCTTCTTAGCCTCAGGTTCTGAACAGGTCTCTTTTCGTTTGAGCAATCCCAGTTCAATTGAGTGGCTAATGAATGGCCAATCAATGTTGTTAGTATTCTCCTAGTTGCATTACAGGGCTGCCTACACAACCTGCATGGGCCCAAAGGTACAAAAGTTGCTCTGGGCCCGAACGGGCTGGCCCACACTGAACCATCATGGGATTAATGTGGGCAGTCCGCTAGTGTGGCATTGGGCCTGTTTAGTTGGTGTGGGCTGGCCCTAGCCCACTGTGCCCGCAAAAGGCCAGCATGGGCCCCCTAGGGGCATGCTTGCAGGGTATATATACTGAACAAAATTATAAACGCAACACTTTTGTTTTTGCCCCCATTTTTCATGAGCTGAACTCAAAGATCTAAGACTTTTTCTATGTACACAAAAGGCCTATTTCTCTCAAACTGTGAAAATTAATCTGCATTGTTAATCCTTTTGATCTTTTATATATTTGCAGACCAACTGTAAAAGTGTAACTGTGAACCCTGTCCAGACTCTGGCAATTAATATCCCACATACAGTAATGTGTAAATTTGTACTGTTGAAATTGATATAGACCAAATGTCATACAGAAAAGGTGCAGGCCTGTGAATTTTCAATCATTGTCTTGAAAACCATAGCCATAATTTATATCAGGAAATAATTACAGAGTACACTGTTGTATGCCTATTGACAACATGACACTAGTGCTGCGTCTCAGTGTGCCTACTTATACTACGCCCTTAAAATATGTACTCTTTTGGTGAAGAAAAAGTACACACTTTTGAGTGTGTAGTAGAAGAGTAGGCAAGCTTTGGGACATACTATCACGTCACACAACTGCGTCTTTAACGGACGCTCTAGCACATAGATACACGCACCCTGTCACTGTAAACTGGCCTGTCAATCATCTTATCACAGTTAACATCCTCCACATTGCATTTCATTTAACTTCCTACCGTATTGGAGAGAAAAGAAGTAGCACATTGATCTGCCGGTCTTTCGTGCAGAGAACTCTGCTCATATTTTCTGCATAATGATGCATTTAAAAGTTAACGACCAACGGAAAGCGCCTGAGAAACAGTATCTCTTCCTTGGCTCGGTACGCTTTCAACTCGTTTTTTAGTCTCGAGCAAGACTGTACGACATTCACATTACATGATTTGACTGATTTTTACGTTGAAAGGGCGACAGCGCACCACATTAAAATAAATGATTATTCATGTTTTCATAACCGCTGGCCAAATTCAAAAATGAAACTAAAACTAAATCATCTTTGAGAGCAAGGGAGCCCCCTGGTGTTTCGGGGGCCCTACGCAGCTTGCATATTTTGCGTATAGGGAGGATCGGCTCTGGTCTAACCCCTTTTTGCGCGCATCCGCCACGTTTGTAGTTTTTCTAACGCGTTTTATTCGTGTTTGTAGTTCTGGACCAAATACTTCGCCAAAGCGCAATGGATTGTGGGCAATTTTAGCCATTAGAGTGTGCATGGATCCACACTTCAAAAATCGACCTGAAATAGTAGACCATCCGGGGACTTTTGGCATACTCTTTTCAACATACTATGCTTTGGGACACACTTATTCTAATCTCACATACTATTTAGGATGGATAGTAGGCCTATGAACATTGAGACGCAGGGTGAGACTTGTTATTCTGATGGCATTGTTCATTGACATAAAAGCTTAGATGAACAAAAGATTTTGATCAAGTTACAGGCTTTTGCAGGTAATCCACTCCACTGTGTGGTGCTGTTTGTACAAATTGTTTTGAAAAATGCACATACTGGTTTGCAGATGATAAGGATGATTTGAGAAATGTACCAAGGGTGCATTTCCAGGAAGTTCTGTCGTTATTGAGTTCAACGGAACTTGCGACCACAGTTGGCTAATGATACTTTTGGGAAACGCACCCCGTGTGACTGAGAAAAACTATAATGCATTTAACAGAGGTGATTTGTTAAATGTTAGATATCTTCATGAAAGAGAAATCAGATACTTAATGATTATGCCAAACTAATAAATGCTTATATAAAAGCAGTGTCATAATATTATAAAATATTTTTAATACGACTACGAACGAACGTTCTAATCACACTGGTGTGATCGTATCAAATATAAAAAATGAATTTCAAATATGAAAAATATTATTCGGCTATTTTTTGTCTTTTGGAAGCTGGATTCTACTGCATCCACTTGGCTCAAAAATCTGAGAGGGCACGTGCCCCTCGGTTTGAATGGGCATGATGACGCCTCTGCTATCAATACACATGTATACAAATGTTTTTAAAAATGCTTTTGGTATGTAGTTGATTACATCTGTTTTTCTGAAATTTTCCAAAACTATTTTAAATTAAAAAAGTAATAAAAACATCCTGAAGTGATGACTGCGACTATGAAGAAGAAAGTGCAATTAGATACAATATGCCTTTATCAAGTTGAGTTGAGATGATTTTAACAGGATGTCTTAACTTACAGTGACCTTGAGCTTGGGAAAGGCACTTTATAAATAAAGCTGTATTATTATTATTATTATTATTAACTCAAAATGTACCTTTAGTCAGTTGAGGGGCCTGTTACAGGTTTTTACGATTGCTTACACACTGAAATTAAAAATAACACACATTTAGTGAAACCTGACACTCAAAGAGCAAAACCTCAGCCCAAATCTGCACAAATATAAGCACATTCTCAGCCTCCCATTTTTTGCAAAACATTACACATTGTTTTGCAAGACACTAAACACACACAGAAATCTAACATGGTGTCACTTCTTTGCTATTTTAAGGCACTGCTTTCCAAAATACTACACATATGAACCAATTGATCAAACACGGCCATCAGGTGTGCAGAAATTTAGGTGCTTAACTGTAAACTCAACAATCAAGGTGTAAGCACTATAAAAAGGCAACAGGTGAATTTTTGTCTTCAACAAAAATGAAAGGCAGTGGTGCAGGAAGAGGAATAGGGAGAAGTTTTTTTTTTTTTTCTTAGCAAGGTGCCGCAAATGGAAAATAAGGGACAATTGTGATTCTTAAGGGGAGACACTGCAGGCAAAAGCACCTGTCAATTTTGCGATTTTGGGCTTTTTGGCTTTTCATAAAGTGTTTTTTCAGACTAGTGGAAAGAAAACATCCAAAAACACTGTTAAGTGTTTCTTTTATAGCACTTTATCTATTTGTGTCAATAGATTTCAATTACAAAACATATTTTTAAAGGTCGTTTTCTCAAAATTAGTTTTTTTCTCTAGAGCATTGCATTAGCAGCGCAAAAGGTCGTGGGTTCGATTCCCAGGGAACACACATACTGGTAAAAAATGTATAACCTGAATGCACTGTAAGTCGCTTTGGATAAAAGCGTCTGCTAAATGCATAACTTAATATTAATGAATTAATAATGAATTAATATGATTAATTAAATTAATTATTACATTAAAACATGAATTATAGAACCATTTTAATAAAAAAGGTTCTTTGCTCTCCAAGGGTTCTACATAGAACCATTTTTTTGGTAAAAGGTTCTATTGGCCAAGTACAGAACCCCAGGGTTCTATATAGAACCTCAAGGAACCCTTTTTTTTTAAAGTGTACACTGAGCCATAAATCTCCACTTCAGTAGCACTTACACACACCAAACTTTACATTTTTATTCCTGTCTATATTCTGAAGGTTTTTACAGAGGGATTTGTTCATATATAATTTGCTTGATTATAAACAACAGTTTATTTCCCCCAAAATTGTGAAAATATATTGTTTTCTGGCTGTTCAAAGTATTTTCTGAATTATGGAAAGAGATACCTAAAATTCCCTCTGCAAAAACTTTTGCCTCTAATATGTCCAAAAAAAAATAAACAAGAATTTTGAAACTGACTTCATCCAGTGTTCAGATTAGTGTAGGCCTACTAATTTAGGAGGTGAAAATACTGTGAAAGTACATACAATTGCATGAAATTTGAAAGAATAACAACTGAAGGTCTATGAAACGTCGGTCAATAACGCATTTTTTTTTAAACAATGACACAAACTTTTGAACTAAAATATTATTGCAACCATATAGGCTATAGCCTATGGATGAATGAAAATGCATATTTTTCAATTAAAGAAAACTTAGAGAGTGCGGCCTACTTCTGGTGCTTGGTCCAAGTTTAAGAATGCGCTAGAAGCTACATTTTTTCAAATGTATTTCTCTCTCTATTTAACAGCATTAACTTACAATAGTGAAAGACGTCTTTCCTCAGGTAGATTGAATGCTTTCCTGTCTTGCTGGATGTTGGGCTCATGATCAATAAGTTGCATTCGCCCAAACTGATTTGCCAAAATCAAACTGCAGACGGTGAAGGGAATTGGCGCTAGCGCGAGTCCCGTTTGCTGTGAAGCGGGAGCAGCCGGCAGAGGATTCCGCTTGGTCTTAAAGCCATTTCTTGAGCGGCTACGTTCACAAATAAAACAATTTGCGCACAAAGAATGATTAATTATCAATTGAGAATTTGTTATTAATATGGTCTTAGATTGAATGTTTTCCTGCCTTGCTGGATGTTGAGCTCATAATCAATAAATTGCATTCGCCCAAACTGATTTGCCAAAATCAAAATGCAAACGGTGAAGGGAACTGGCGTTAGCGCGAGTCCCGTTTGCTGTGAAGCGGGAGCGGCCGGCAGAGGATTCCGCTTGGTCTTAAAGCCTTTCTTGAGTGGCTACGTTCACAAATAAAACAATTTGCGGACAAAGAATGATTAATTATCAATTGAGAATTTGTTATTCATATGGTCTGGTGGTCATATGGCGTGCCTGCGAATACGGGACTTGCGGTAGCTTTCGGAACGCTTTGATGCCTTAAATACGGGCATCCATATTTCAACAGTTGCATGACAAGACCGGCCCTCACGGCCAAGAAACAGACCGGCCCACTGGGAATTATCCCGGTGCTCCCGATTAGCCAATCCGGGCCTGGGGAGAATCATCTTTGGCCACAAAGCTATTATGAATGTCCCAGGTCAACATGGTGGTAACCAGGGGCGATTCTAGGATTTTCATTTTAGGGGGGCTCAGCCCCCAATGTATATATAGCCCCCAAT
>NW_015544247.1:631270-633721 GCF_001515605.1 Sinocyclocheilus anshuiensis
CATATATATTATACCCTAATTTATATATAACCCACACCCTAATAAAAAATGTTTGACTAATGGCGGTGGTATGCTATCTATATACCAAAAAGTGCAGTATTCCACTGTATTGCATAAATAGGTATAACATAATAAGTTATAACTGAATAAGCCAAGTACAAGTCCTCATGATCTCTCTCTCTCTCTCTCTCTCTCTCTCTCTCTCACACACACACACACCTGTTAACTACACACACAACATTTTAGTGTTTGCATTTCTAGTACATCCCTCTTTCCTTAGCTCAAGTATGCAAACCTCTTTGCCACATGCACTGGAAAATGTATTGCATTGAAAGTTAAATTTTCAAATGAAATGGCAACATGATCGTTTTATAAAGTATGCGTTAATATGTGCTTCATTTTCACTGGAGGAAACAGTTGAGTGGTGTGATGAGGGGTGCACGAAGCGAAAACTTAGGCTACAGATGGCGAACCGATTTATATTTTGTAAACTGTATTTATGACAAAGAACAGAACTGCACAGATGCAGATATTATAACAATCTATCATTAAACACACACCTTGTCCTATTTCTCGCTCTGCTCCGCTGCAGTCTGCAGATTGAAAAAGAACGAGCTGAAAGACGAGGAGGAGCCGATCGAAGTCTGCCGCCGTTTTCATATGAAATTTAAAGGGGACTAAAGAGATCACGAATTTGTGTACAGTTATCATGGCTTGTGTGATGCTGTGCTGTAATACTGGGGTACCCCCCTCATACCCCACACTCCAGGATTTCCCAACGATGCGTAACGCGCCTCAGTGAACTAATACAGTGATATAAGACCTCAGATCTCAGAATACACTTTATTGATGTAAAGAGATCACGAATTCGTGTACAGTTTATGGAGCTAATCGCAAAATTTTAGGGGGGCTGAGTAGCTATAGCCCCCCTAAAAATGGCCTAGCGACACCCATGGCGGTAACATCACAATATATGCTGCAATCAGGCAGAATGGGGTCCTCCACTGGCATGCCAAAATATATGGAAGAAAAATAATGCCATGTCTTTGAAACAAAAAAGCAGTTGAATAGCACTAACTGAACAAATAATGCATTGCATTAACAGTGCTTGCACGGGTTATCGCACACAAGGGACCGTCTGACAATTCCACCGACTGGGTTAAAACGTCCAATGTATTGAATTAAAATGACCTTTAACATTTAAAATAACACACTGTCAAATTGTAAAGCTCGTATTGCTCATAGTGATTTACTACAGGTGAGATTTTGCCAATACCTCCCTTCATATCTGTACAGTACACAATTATTTAAATATAAAAGATCCCTGGAAAGGGTTTTTTCATGTTCCAACGGTTGTAGTATGTTGCTAGATACAAGACTAACTTACTACAGGTTAGATTTTGCCAATATCTCCCTTACGGTATGTACAGTACACAAATATATTTTTTAGAAAACTACAGTAATTCACCAAAAGGGTTTTTTCATGTTCTACTGGTTGTTGTACGTTGCTAGTTAGTTACAAGACTGACTTACTTCATGTGAAATTTTGCCAATATCTCCCTTACTGTATGCACCATTCACGATTATTTAAAACGAACAACAACAACAAAAATCTGTAGGACCTCAAAAGGGATTTTTCATGTTCCAAAGGTTGTAGTATAAAATATTGATGTACTTTATGTACAGTAAGGGAGGTATTAGCAAAATTTCACCTATGTAAGTCAGTCTAGTCACTAGGAATGTACTACAACCTTTGGAACATAAAAAAAACTTTATGTGAATTACAGTAATTTCTTAAGAATAATTATATACTGTATATACAGTGAGGAAGATACTGGCAAAATTTCAACTGTAGCAAGTCAGTCTGGTCACTAGTAACATACAACATTTGGAACACGAAAAATCCCATTTTGGTGAATTACTGTAATTTTTTCCTTAAAAAATATTTGTGTAGTGTACATACTTGGGGAAAGTATTGTCTAAGGCGAGTTATTGGCAATATATATTTAGTCAGTTTGAGTAAATTATTCATTTACTGTAAACATTAATTTGAATAAATTATTGGACTTCGTTTTGTACTGTGAGGTAAATTTGCAGACGGTCCCTAAAGCAGCCTAAGCGAATATGCAGCGAATATCAAACCTAAAACTACCGCGCTTGGTTTTCTATGGGAGAAAAAATGGTTTGGTGAAACTTTGTGGGTTGTGTGGGCTCATATTCTGGGCTCATCTGCTTAAATGTACATAATATACAGTAATATATATTATTAATTAGGTGCCGAATTTAATCATTTATCACCGTCTTGAGGCAATAAACCACGTTAAGTGTTTTCTTTATGGGAAATGTTTAACGTGCAGTTTTGCGCGTTCCGTAACTTACGTTCATATCCTCATCTGCCTTTCTGTCGAATTCTAACCACTGAATTTGTGGAAACGAATTTGGAAAGTGACA
>NW_015544247.1:635811-647750 GCF_001515605.1 Sinocyclocheilus anshuiensis
AACGCAAGCTTCTAGAGGGCACATAACTCTGAAGTAATGAATTTAGGTAAATGGGTGCAGAGCCAGTGGTGGTTTTCAATTTATTCTTTTGTATTTACATATAAAAGATCCCTGGAAAGGGTTTTTTCATGTTCCAACGGTTGTAGTACGTTGCTAGATACAAGACTAACTTACTACAGGTTAGATTTGGCCAATATCTCCCTTACGGTATGTACAGTACACAAATATATTTTTTAGAAAACTACAGTAATTCACCAAAAGGGTTTTTTCATGTTCTACTGGTTGTTGTACGTTGCTAGTTAGTTACAAGACTGACTTACTTCATGTGAAATTTTGCCAATATCTCCCTTACTGTATGCACCATTCACGATTATTTAAAACGAACAACAACAACAAAAATCTGTAGGACCTCAAAAGGGATTTTTCATGTTCCAAAGGTTGTAGTATAAAATATTGATGTACTTTATGTACAGTAAGGGCGGTATTAGCAAAATATCACCTATAGTAAGTCAGTCTAGTCACTAGGAATGTACTACAACTTTATATGAATTACAGTAATTTCTTAATGATAATTATATACTGTATATACAGTGATGAAGATATTGGAAAAATGTCAACTGTAGTAAGACAGTCTGGTCACTAGTAACATACTAGTAACAATATTTGGAACACGAAAAACCCAAATTTTGATGAATTACTGTATTTTTTTTCTTAAAAATATTTAAGAATAATTATATACTGTATATACAGTGAGGAAGATACTGGCAAAATTTCAACTGTAGCAAGTCAGTCTGGTCACTAGTAACATACAACATTTGGAACACGAAAAATCCCATTTTGGTGAATTACTGTAATTTTTTCCTTAAAAAATATTTGTGTAGTGTACATACTTGGGGAAAGTATTGTCTAAGGCGAGTTATTGGCAATATATATTTAGTCAGTTTGAGTAAATTATTCATTTACTGTAAACATTAATTTGAATAAATGATTGGACTTCGTTTTGTACTGTGAGGTAAATTTGCAGACGGTACATAAAGCAGCCTAGGCGAATATGCAGCGGATATCAAACCTAAAACTACCACGCTTGGTTTTCTATGGGAGAAAAAAAATGGTTTGGTGAAACTTTGTGGGTTGTGTGGGCTCATATTCTGGGCTCATCTGCTTAAATGTACATAATATACAGTAATATGATTTGCATAACACCGCCCAAATGTTCACACAAAGAAAGAAGGGTAACTTTTATTCTCGCTGTAGTATTGTTGACGCTGCAGCCATGTCCTGAAGACGCTGTGTGTTTCAGCTTAAATAGACAACTATGTTCAATTTCAGGACCTAAAAATGCAAGCCCTGGAAATACAAGGCATTAAAATGCAAGCACTGTTAATGCAATGCATTCTTTTTTCAGTTAGTGCTATTCAACGTGCTTTTTTGTTTCAAAGACATATGGCATTATTTTTCTTCCATAAAAATAGGTCCTTACAAGTTGTAAGTTACAACACCGACCACATACTTACGTTTTTAGACAGACTAGGTATCTGGTTCCATTATTCCAGTACCTCCCACAACACTCTCCCTTCTTTTCCTTTTTCCCTTCTGCATGGCAGCGGAAGGTTTATGATCTCTGACCCTATGTTATACCTCTCATTCAAGCTATGGAGGAGGCCTGTGACCTAATAGATGCAGAGTCTGTGTAAGGATGGATTCACCATTCGAGAAGATTCTTCCTTCGCTGGAAGGACATTGACTGTGATATGGATGAAGTGGCCATATCCAGCTATACGAAGAGATGATGCTAAGGTGTTTTTTTTTACCATCTCCACAAAAGTTTATGTACTATATTGTATTTGGAATATGTTCTGATTTTCATTGCAAAATGCAGCCTAATTGCAATAATGTACTGAAGGATTTTACAGTGTGGTGAGAAAGTTTTGTTATTGTAAATTGTAGAATGAGGTGCTTCGTTTTGCAAAAGATCTGAGATGTTCTGATACTTGTGTGTGTGGATGTGTGAATTGTGTGTAGTGTTTAGACAAAACGAGCCTTGTTTTTAAAATCGTGCCTAAGCAATCGTAAAAAAAAAAAAAAATGTAAAGGGTTAAGAAAACTAGAAACATGAAATCACGCATTGCCCACCTTACTTTGCAGATCTCATAGTGGCCACATGGGGGCACCAAGGAATCAAGAATATTGTCTCATGCCTTTAGTTCTGTACTGATTTCAAATGTTTTTCTCGTTTCCCATTAGGACTCTAAAAAAGGTGCGAGTATAATTGTTATATTTTTCAATTAGTATGATTACTATATTTTTAAGCCTCAAAAATGATAAAACCCAAAAAGCTGAATCTGTATATAATTCCCAATTATAGGACCCCATCTAGGGTGGGGTCGCAACATCAGTTATAACATTCTTTTTCACTTTTAAAAAAATTATTTCATACCACAAGTGGAGTGCAAGTAATACAAGCAAGAACACAAAACGACTACAGCATGCTATGGCAAATATATATATAAAAAAATTTCAGCCTTGGCTATACAACAACAGAAAATCAGATACAGAGCAGCTACTCCCCCTTCAGGCACAACAATCCATTTTATATGTTTTTTCACAGTGCTCATCAGTCACGGGACAGAGATCAGTCTAGAACGATCCAGTCTGTGGAAGATGAAGAGACATACAAAAAACTAGCACAGCAACATGTATTCACCAAATTATGCAACTTTCCTTTGTTAAAAGACAAAGCTCAAAAATAAAAAGAGAGGGGTGGAAAAATACTTGAGTTTATGGTTGAAGTGAGTTGCCTCATGCAATGCTACTTTAGTTTTTTAATAGATAATATCTTTAACAACAAACACACAGCCCCTAGCCCTGATGGAGCCACAGGCTAAATCCTGGATTAAGGTTAACCATAGTCTTTAACCAAACTGCTGTTATGGTGGGTAACACTGCCTGCAACAGAGATGAGAAACATACTGATGGAGCAGAACAATCCACAGGGCACAATAAAAGCACACTCTACGCTCTTATCTATGAGCCATCTTTATGAAACATTCTCACTGTGGTTTTTATGGTCTCTGAGATTAATTTTTTTAAAATGTTCAGGACTTTACACTTGGGTGGCACAGAATCAGGATAACGAAAGGGGGTCTTAGATGTAGTTTTATAGCATTTCAGCAAATGTGGGATTCGTGTCTTTTTGACTAAATGTAGGCCTGCATGCACGCAAAGTTCTCTAGATGGCATTGCTTCCTATGAAGTTCATAATCATAATTCACAGCTGCCTGTTTGTTTGTTCTGGTCATTGTTTTAACACTGCTGATATACAGTCCAACGGCAGGTTATAGTGTTACAAGCTAGTTAGTCTTTATATGTGAGTCACTGAATCATTCTCTGAACAGATTCACTCAAAAACACTGATTCTTTCTGGAATTAAACCAGTACTGCGTGTGGCTTGGATACGCATAAACTTTATTCTGCTGTGGCTTCGTATGGAACCATTTTTGATCACAGAAATAACTGGCAATAGTGTGTTCAATTTAGTTCATTAACTTATTGCAAAGTTGACCAATTATGAAACAAGCTCAATTCAGCTATAAGCAGCTTTACAGAAGGCTCAAACTCAATGTTGATTCAATAAGTTAATTTAGGTTACTCAGTATTAACTACATTCTGTAACATCGCACTCACAATCGTGTTGTTGGTAATCAAAATTGGAATTTCACATAACTCCGGAGCTATGTCACTTTTAGTGAATACTTTTAAAATGCACTCTGTCTGGGCAACACACCATTATTTTCATTGCATTTCTTAAACCTTCAATCATTCGGTCCTGCAGATGGAATCTGGGGAAGAGATGGGGCAAATGCACCCAGGTGCTCTTTGGGGAATGTTGGCCTGCAGCCCAAAGGCTTCATGCGATATTGTGGAGATTGTGAGCCACATTCCAAAAGAAGCTGAAAACCCTTTCACTGCATACATCCCCTCACATTTAAATGACATAATAACAACACGCTATACATCTCGGGACTGCACCGTTGACAATAGTGAGAAAGACATGACAATCCGTTTTATGTCTGGTCTCACTCTAGATTTTAATTTGCTGAGAGTCTTAATACTATGGATGATATTATGGATGATTCTGCACTTAAGATAAAACAGCTTGTATAAGTATCTAAGTAAAAAAAAATTTTAAAAAAGCGATAAAGCATGATTACATTTCACTCAATATAAATCTCTTCTCCTAACATCTGCAAGCCCGCATTTGAATGTGAGAGAGAGTGAAAAATATACCAGCTCAAGAGAAAGAGATAAAGAGACAGAACAGGAGGAATACTCAAAACTTCTCTGTGGTGTTGTGACACACTGATACCGGGGCATGTCCCAGCATGCCTTGCTGAGGCTGTTCTTTTAAATAATTTAACATCAGAATGATTGAACAGATTTTTTGGGATACAAATGAATGCAATGAAAAAAATTGAACAAATAGCTATTTTGTTTGTGATCTCCATACGTCTTTCATTTTATTTATACAAAGTAATTCCACCTTGCAAGCAACGCATAAAACATATTAACTGTGTATATTCTTCTGTGCAAGGCAATAACCTAAATAACTGGGGTGGTCATATGGCAAAGTGTCTAGTATGTTATGTAAGAGCATATTTTCCCATATTTAGCTCACTGTTCACCAAAGTGTGAGCTTGTGATGTTCTCCCCACCTACAGCTTTTCCTGCTGTGACATGCAGTGGCCTTATACAAAAATAATTAAAGAGTGGAGGACTTTGTTTTGATTTAACTGATGACAGCTTGTGTAGGAGTGAAAGATCTGAAAGCCACTTGTGCTTTATCCCCTGACATTCAAACTCTTTACAGGTGTTCAGATGTGCAGATTAAAAAAAAAAAGTAAAAAAAAATACCTTGCTATATATTATCTTGATATATGTGACCCTGGACCACAAAACCAGTCATATATTTGGCCAAGATACAACTATTTGAAATCTGGAATCTGAGGGTACAAAAACAAAATCAAAATACTGAGAAAATCGCCTTTAAAGTTGTCAAAATTAAGTTATTAGAAATGCATATTACTAATCAGAAATTAAGTTTTGATATATTTACGGTAATAAATTTACAAAATATCTTTATGGAGCATGATCTTTACTTAATATCCTAATGATTTTTGGCATAACAGAAAAATCGATACTTTTTTTTTGGCTAATGCTTACAATATACCCAAGCGACTTAAGACTGGTTTTGTGGTCCAGGGTCACATATACATATTTTGCTAGTAATTTATTTCAAACTTTGTCCAAACCTTTCTGTAGTGAGAATTGCTGTATCCTATATGGCATCCCTGCTAACCTAATGTTTGATACTTGCAACATGAATATAGATATATAAATGCTGTTATATGGCAATTACAGAGGCTAATAAAATACAGCATAATTCTCCTAAAACAGGCAGATCAAAGTCATATGGTGAAGATTATCCTTGACTACGGCAGGTGTAACTATTGGTTGGTTACACTTCAACCACTCGGAGGCCACTAGGCTGTTTTTAGAATTTTATTTCTGCCATGTACTTATTCAGGATCACTGCCACTGGAGAAAGAGTGATTTTAACTGCCATGAACAGAGTGTATATGAAGCTTGGACTGTGATGAAGTGAGTCTGGTTCATTGATGTCTACTGACTTGATACATAAACATTTGACATGATTGGAGTCACTCTTATGTTATTTCAATAGGTTGAACGAAACAAAACATATTTATTATATCGTTATCAGTCCATACAGTACATGGACTTGTAAACACCAGCTTAGAAGAGTCTAGGTCTGGTTGTGGATTACAGTCTAGGGGTGTTGGCCTTACCATGGTGGGCAGCTTTTACTTTTTATACACTTTTCATGTTGTAATAATACTAAATGCATGCCTGGTTCACTGAGTTCACTGAGTGCTTAAATAGTAAATTGCAGAACTAGAATGAAACTTGGCCACCACACTAACATACTGTTGCTCTCAGAATTAAATATTTTCCATTCTTTTTGGACCAAAAGCAGGACTGTGTGCATTTGGAAGTGGATATAAATTTTTGCACTGAATTCAGCATAGAAAATAACACTGTCACGCATTCTTTCATCTCAACATCTAGCAAAAAAAGTGGAGCGAGAGAGTTGTTTTTCTAATGAGACACCGCAATGCATTGCTTTGAAATTACTCTAATGAAGAGTAAAAAGAATGCAACCTAAAACAGCGTGGGTCCTAAAAATATAAGGGTGTTTGTGATTTTGGTGGTAGCTTGTGGGCTGAGGCTGTAAACCAGCAATCAGATGCTGGTTCATATCCTGCTGTGGAAACCCAAGGAAGTCTACTTTCTATTGGACTGCTGCCTTTTCAGCAGTGTTTGAACTATTTCTGACCACTATTTTTATAAAAGTGTTTAAGTGAAACCTAATATCACGCCATTCTATATATGTTAATGGAAACATGTTTAATTTAACCCTCTACTGCACTGTTGCCTTTGGGTAACCTTTTTTTTTTTTTTTGCAAGCACAATATACATACAACATGATTTTTACACAGAAACAGACAATAATGGAGATATGACTTTAAATAACTAGTAAAGTTAAAGGTAACAATTGTTGTTGTCGTCACTATGTCTGGGTGTTAATGTTAATATATATGTAAAATGACTAAATGTTAATATATTTTTCTGGCATGGTGCACTAATTAATATAATTATAATTTTATTCAATATAATTTCAATTTGTTAGTGAGAAATAATTTCATATAAACTATTTGTATGCTACAAGAAATTGCTTAAATGTTTTTATTGCCTGACAGTGGAATTTTTTTTAATGCTTTATTAATTAAATGCCACAAGAACATGAGGTATTACATATTCACATTATCAAATTAACATTATTAGCTGGCAGAGAAAAAAAAAAGAAAAGAAAAAAAGGAAGAAAATTACATGAAGTTCAATGCTTTCAGAGCATTACATGTTTTCAATGCTTTTTGTTTGTTCTAAGATATTTACATATAATTTAAAGTCATTTATAAAATGTGCAAAATTTGGTTTACATTGAGCCCACTTCTTCTTATGTATATGGAATTTTCCTAACAAAATAAACAAATGTATAATATGTTGTTCTTTACAATTCAAATTTGCCTGACAGTGGAATGGATATTGCTCACCTTGTGCAGTGACGTCACACATTTATTCAATAGCCTACAGACAATATTGCCGTTGTCATGTTGTTTTCTATTCACATTTTGTGTTTAATTTTTACATTTATTTGTGTGTTTATTTACATTTTTAAAAATGTTTTAACACCCTTATAAATTGTAGTGCTAAAAAAAGTCCAGCTCTACTTGTGAACTGTGTTTCCGTTATTCCCCAAGCTTCCTCTAGAGCTCAGCGCTTGTCTGCAATAGTCTGATCCGTCGTTCTTTCCCTCTCATCGGGGAAGGCGTGACTGTATTAGCCGGGCAGGGCGTTCTTTCTGCGGTCACAGGTGGCGTAGTCGTTCTAGGGGTGGGTCTTTCTTGGCAAAGGAAAACCCACCTTTTTCATTGTTTGGATCTCGAAGGAATGTGATGGTTTGATCTTGCGGCGCAAGGGAGGGGGGTGCGAGAAGGAACTAGCGAGGACCCTGCTGAAAGCTGCTCTATTCATCCTCAAAAAGTCAAACGCGATTGAGTACTTTGCCCTTCCAGAGAGCTACCTCCGAAAAATTGTCACCGTTCTTCTCCCGGTGCTCAAGGTAAGAGAAACCCGAAGCGGGGCTATTAAGCTAGTTTAGTGGAAGGGGAGCTGAATGGTGGAATCTTGCCCCCTAGACACAACTCCAAACTGCGGCAACTTTGCCACCCTCCTCCCCCTCCTGTTCTCTGCAGCGGATGAGCTCGATAAGCCGGACTGCGGCGATTTTAGTCGAGCTATTTTGTGGCTGATGTCGGAATGATAGCGCCGTAGAGATGCGAGAGTAAACTTATCCGGGCCTTTCCAAACGGCGGATGTTTAGTAGCCGAGCGGTAACAAATACTCGAACATCATCGAGTATGTTCTGATTTTTAGGGGGCTTTACCAGAGATTCCCTCTTGATTGAGGCTTTCTGCGTCGGCAGCATCGCACTATGTAGCGAAATAAAGTTTACGTTTACGTCATTTAAGCTCGATTTGCACTTTATATGTTGCGCGCGAGCACTGAAATGTCAAACCGAATTAAATTCCTCGCCACGTACACTAGACGTTCCCAAGAATATAGTGAGTTTTCAAACAGGAAAAGTCGCTTTCTCTGTGAACATACCGCAGACTTTGAGGGAATTTGGGTCGGTTACAAGCCAGGGTCTAAATAGCGTCATTCTTACAGAAAGTTTAGCAGTTTTCTACGTGCTTAACCTTGAAAGCGTTTTTTCGCACGTTTCTGCCGAATAAGCAAACAAGACTCATTCTTGTGTGGGACTATGTTAAGGGCTTCGGTTATGAAGCTCATGTTCGACTGTCAGATATTCCGTGTTAAATTTGGATTTCTGGATCGTAACGTGTAGCTTTTTTGACGCAGTATGAGTCCTGACCTGCACTAACGTTACTGTCGGACGCGGACGCGAATAGAATATGTATTTCAAGCAGTGGCTATTAATGTTGATAGCCGCTATTAAGAGATGCGAGATGCGTTCACAGACAGTGACAGGCACAATTAAACGCGTTTGATGTCTTTAAACATACGCCTAACCTTACATGGCTCATATTTAGGCGTATATTAGAAATGGAAAGTTCTGTTTTTGCCTTGGCCTAAAAATCAGGTGTTTATTTTTGACTTGCGTGCTGTAAGAACAGTGGGATGTCGAGTAGAGTTCAGGAAGACTGATGCTTTCCTCATGTGTTTTGGCCGTTTGTACATAGTGTATGTTCATGTCCAAGCCGAGAATACATATAGGCCTACACACGCAAATTTGTTTCATCTCACTGACTAAGTATGGACATCAGGACATCTAATTATTTACCTTATTCTGAATAAGACAATATTACAATTAAGGTGTTTACATTAAGGTGTTGCTTTTAGAATATTCCTTTCATGTTCCCGATTTACATGTTATAGTACAATCGATTAATGGCATACGTCATTACGTCACCACGCGACGCCATCCGACGTCCCCTCCAGAATTTCACGTATAAAGCCCCGTTCACACTGCCAGCGACTTTTTCGCTGTATGTCTCTAGACTCTGTGCTGTGAAGACGCTTGTGGGCGTTCCTGCTGCTGTCGCTCTAATGTTATTGGTAGACTGCACGTCTGGACATATTTTTAGGAAATGCAATCACAAACTATATTGCCGGTAAAACTAAGATATCATTCTAATATCACTAGGAATTAGACTTAAAATAAATAAAAGTACCATTCTGCTGTTGGAGAGTGTTGTTATATAAACTACAGCAGTGCTCGTGCATTAAATGGGTCATGAAATCACTCAGGAAATCTGTCCTGTCTTGCCTGCACTCGAGGCGGTGACGTGAGTGTCACTGACAAATTCTTCACTCCTATTGGTTGTCGCTCGCAAAATTAGCTGGTAATTTGCATAAAGTTAAACGTTTCTTAACTTTTGTCGCTTGACTTGCATCGCTTGACACGCCCACATTCTGTCGCCAACGGTCACTGTCGCTCGTGTCTCTGGACAGCCCCGTTCACACTGCCAGCGACTTTTTCGCTGTATGTCGCTAGACTCCGTGCTGTGAAGACGCTTGTGGGCGTTCCTACTGCTGTAGCTCTAATGTTATTGGTAGACTGCACGTCTGGACATATAAAATGCAATCACAAACTGTATATTGCCGGAAGTCGCCAGCTCTCCATTGAAAATGAATGGGAACATGTCGCTTTGTCGCTGTGTGTCGCTGGCATTGTGAACGGGGCTGAAGTCTCCTAACATAAACTGCACGCGATTTCAGTGCTGGAAATCCATTTATCCTTTGTTGAAACTTCCGTGTCGTCGTGGAGAGCGCAGGTCACGGTTGCTTAGCAACAGCAGACGCCACGAAAGCGCACGCTCCCGAGCGCGTTGGAAAGAAGGAGAAAGCGGCACGACTGGCGTTTTCCACGCGTTTTTAGGCGCGACATGTGAATGGCCCAAAAGTCTATCTACACTGGACGCGACAAAGCGACCGTTGCCAATCATTTGAACTTTGTGCAAGTACGTCATAAAGAGAACGCGGCATCAGTTTACTGTCGGGGATTTGTGTGCCGCGCCGCATCCAGTGAGATATATCCAGCTGCAACTATTGCAACCAGTGTAGACAGAGCATCACTGATTATAATGGATTCATTGTATTTTGTCGCGTCGCGCCGCTCGCGTCCAGTGTACGTGAACACTGAATTCTGTTCACTTCTGCTTCTATTTGTGCCTGAAATACCGTGCCCTGCAAATATCCTTGTAAACGCAGTTGCTTATGGCTTAGTTCAAGGGAAACAATTGAGAAAGAAAATGGATGTGTAACAGTATATTGGTTTACCACGGTTTAATGTTCCTGAGGCTTTCTGTGTTATGAATGTTAAACAACAAAACACAAAGAAAAATCACTTTTGTAGCTTTAACACCGATTTATTACATTTAATTTATACAGTGAAGACTATGCAGTGTTATTTTACATTTGATTATTCGATTTCTGTACCTGAATACTGTTAGACTTACCTGAAAAATATAAAGCACTGCTTATTTCATTTGTATCTTTTGTTCTGTTATATTTATCTATGCTTGTAATTTCCTATGCTGATTTACTCGCCTACACAATCACCTCAATCATTTATTATCCCCCCCCCCTCCCAAATAAACTATTCAAGTCATGTGGTGATTTTTTTTTTTCATATAGCAGAAAATAAAATATCGCAATGTGAGTTTTTTCCAATATCGTGCAGCCCTACCATATGTGTGTTTCAATTTTCGTACTTATGCACTATTCACTACTGTTTTGTCGTATAAATGGTGCAGGTAGCATGTAGGGATGTAATGGTATGAAAATTTCTTATCACGGTTATAGTGACCAAAATTATCACGGTTGTCATTATTATCACGGTATTGTTCAAATGTGCTGGAGATGTTCAAAAAGTACCAACACATAAATCACTTCAAGTTTTGTATTTAAAAATCAACAAACAACAATTAAAATGACTTTTTGTAAGCATAATCACTAAAACAATAACATTACCAATGATGTTCGGATTTTAAATGAATCGTTTCTGAAGACAGTTAGAACCTTCAGAGGTACATTCATATAATTAATTAATTCATATATTCATTTGTAAAATTCCCTTAGCACTCTTTTAAAACCTCCCAGCTTTTCCGCCCTGTTTTCACTCAAAACGAAACTACTCTGCGTGCTGTACGCACGTGAGACTGTTACTTAAAACTGTGCTTTATGCTGGACAGTATTTATTTATCGCGAGTTGTTAAAATCGCGGTAATCTAATACGGTTTTAATGATAATTAAAAGATTAAACGGTAATACTAAACGTGGGGAATTTTATCATGATTTATCGTCAAACCGGTAATCGTTACATCCCTAGTAGCATGTTCACACTTAAAATTCCAACAAGAAAAAGTGCACTTCAAAGTGTCCAACAATGTACTTGTTTAATCAAAAATACAAATTTGGAATGTTGATCACTACACGCTTAACTAAACAGGATACATAATGTATGTCATTTGGTGCACAACTAATGACTCATTAAGTAAAGGGGGTGTGTTCATTCAATAGATCCAACCAATGGTGTTGCTTCTTTACAGCCCGTACTCAGATGCTATTGGTTTGCACTATAGTTATATAGTGGTATCCAATAGGCAGGAAAGCAGTTTTATGCCTCAAAAAAAAAGGCAGATTTCAGTGAATGTAAAAAAATATATATATATTAATAAAAAAATAAAAATTAGTCGTTAAATAGAGCAGGAATGATT
>NW_015544247.1:647760-649830 GCF_001515605.1 Sinocyclocheilus anshuiensis
TAATTAAAAGATTCATTCATGAAAAATCTATAAAATATATGATAAATTATATAAACATGAGTATTCATTTGTCATGCAAGCAGCAGTGGTGATAGTGGGGGGGTTGGAGAGCTGACAGATAAATTAAACACTAAGCACAGAGAGAACAGCAACCCCCATACAAGCTCCATTACATTAGGCAGGTGGGGCCCAGAAAGCAAGAGAGACGGAAGACAAGTACAGAGAGGACCTGCCATGACCTGTCCCAGACTCAAATGCTTTGACGGATTTCCAGTAAGACTCTAGAACACTTGTCTGTGTGTGTTTTTGTATGAACAGTGAACTAGCTCACTCAGCTAAATAACATTACAGTTTACTGGCACTTGATAGTATCTTGCAATAGCCCTGTCTTTGTGTTGATACAGGAATTTTATGGAGTCAGTATTAAATATTTGCACTTTCTTGTGAGTTGCTTTGATAAAGGTGGTTATGTGAGTCAGTGCATTAATTTGACTTTATTGATTTAACTTTACTGTCACTGCATTCTTGCTCAATGAGAGTATTAATTTCCTTCCTTCAAAAAAACAAAAAAAACAATGACCTCAAAGCAAATTAGTCAGATATCAACACTGAAAAGGATGTTTGAGATGCCCTCATCCTCAAAAACCATCAACAAATCTACATAGCATCAAAGAAAATACAACCCTGTCCCTGACTACATTAAGCATTAAAGGGTTAGTTCACCCCAAAATGAAAATTAGCCCACAAATTACTCACCCTCAAGTAGACTTGTGCCGGTATTCGGTAATGCGATATATCACGGTAATGAATATGCACGATATTGTTATCGTGGGCACTTCTAAATACCATGAATAATCATATATTACAAATTATTCAGAAGTTTGAATGCATTTTAAGAATACTTTTCCCATCAACTGGTCAAAATGCACAACACCGCTGTATGCTGCGTGAAAGACTAAAGACCATTTTATGCCACTGAATATATAATCATAATGTAACAGCATAATAATGCAAGGCCTACACGCTTCCAAATGACAACAAACTTTTAATTTTTAAGAATATTTAGGCTAGATCATGGAAATTAAGTATCAAAATATTAGATACCTTAAAAAACTTGAATAAATAGTAAATAAACATTTTCTAACAAAAAGTGCAAACAAGTAGAAAAAAAGGAAAATGCACAAAGAACTTGTATGGAGATTTTTCCATCTACAGATTTTTCCCTGACCTTCTTTTCTCTGTAAATTAAGGGTGCACACTATTGCTGAAAAACACAATCACTATTTAGCAGTCAGATGTGCACAAAGGCACAGATCCCTAAACAAGGCCATATCTTCAGATGAAACTTTTTTTAAAATTTGAACTAGCACCTCATGACTACACCACGTTATGTACGAGAAGCTGCAAAAGACAAAGGCACAAGTGGAATGTACAAAACATGGTGACATAAATTTTTAAGTAAATATAATGGGCAATATATTGCGTCACCAAAAATTATTGAGGTCATGTACATATATTGCGCGATAAGTCGATATATTGATTATTGCGACAGGCCTACTGTTTGGCAGTATTTTATGTATCTCCTGTAGCGAATCGATGCGTTTTTGTAAGAAAAATATTCATATTCAAAATGTAATAATCACTTTAATGTAGCTTGCGCCAACAGTCCTACACGGAAGCAGCTCCGGGCGTGTGACGTATGAGGTCAGCTTTGCGCATGCGCCGCTCAGAAGTGACGAACGCAGAAGCGCAGCGGAGAGATCAAAACAAAACACCGGTCACTTATTAGAAGTACAAAACGAGGATTTGTAAAGAAGAATGTCGGAGGATTTTGATATAAGCCAAGAGGAGACTGGTTTTCCTTTGCTAAAGTAAGGAAACTTTGCTTCCTTTGATCCTGTAAACATACGTTGGTTTTCACGAGACTCACCAGCGCATACGCAACGCTGAACTCATACGTCATCCGCCCGGAGCTGCTTCCGTGTAGGACTGTTGCAAGCTACATTAAAGTGATTATTACGTTTTGAATATGGATATTTTTCTTACAAAAACGCATCGATTCGCTACAGG
>NW_015544247.1:649950-652687 GCF_001515605.1 Sinocyclocheilus anshuiensis
TTTTTATTTAACTTCTTTTGGACTGATGCATGCAACACCCACTGAGTGGCATTAAACAGCTTGAAAGATCAAAGACAATTTTTAATATAACTCCGACTGGATTCGTCTGAAAGAAGAAAGTCATATACACCTAGGATGACTTGAGGGTAGGGCTGGGCGATTTTGAACGAAATATTACCAAATGTTAGAATTAGACACGTTGACAATATGCCGGTGATAACAGTAAAGAGAAACGAATGATCCAACCGCATGTCGGTGTACGTGATTAACCGTTCATGTGTGAAGGACCATTAATATAGCACTAAGCACCATTCACACAGAATGTGCTTTTGTGTTGACAAAGATGCAACGCGGGCAGTGGAATAGGTAAAACATGCAAGAAGATGGGAGTGAGCTTATTTTAACTTGAAGCGCAGAAAGACGTTTCATGCATGAGACGCTGCAAGAGATTTTTAGAATGGCGTTTCATGCATGAGACACTGCAAGAGACGCAATCGCAACAGTCAAACATATCCATGTTTACACAGAAAAAACAATGGAAAAGCAGCACAATCGAATAAAAAACCTGTAAATAACTATTTCTGTATGTCTGATATTTCATGTTTGCATCATGGTGACAGGCTGAAAGCTGCTGTTGTTTTTACAGAACATTTATAGTTAATGATAGTCTACTGGTGTTATACCTTCAGTCATTTAGAATTTGAATTACTGTGACTTTTGAATTTTTTTTAAAGCATTTTCCTCGCATTATTTCTGAAATATGTATAAGACAAGTTTGTACAATATGTACTTGTAGTTTATGCATCTTTTCAGCAAAGATATTTAACAAGTGATAATATGTATAAGACAAGTTTGTACAAGATGTAGCTGTAGTTCATGCATCCTTTCTGCAAGGATAATTAACAAGTGATTTGTTTAACATTTACATAATGATTACAACTTCATGTGTGCTGCACTTAGAATAGAATTTTCTTGAAAGTTCGGGTTAATAAAGAAAAAGTTACTTGAATCATGTTGTAGTTACATTTTCAAGTTGACTAGTTAAAAATGGTAAAAAATCGAGAATCGGTCAAACATTCTAGAAAAATCGAGATTTCAATTTTTTGCAAAATCGCCCAGCCCTACTTGAGGGTGAGTAATTTGTGGGTTGATTTTTATTTTTGGGTGAACTAACCCTTTAAATATAGGTGCTGTGTTTGATTGTCACTTGTAAAATCTGGGTCCTGAAGCAAAACCAGCTGACAGCCACTGTGCTAGAGCAGTGTTTCCCAGCCGGGGTGCCGCCAGGGTGCCGTCTGTCGAGAGCAGGGGTGCCGTGTAAAAAATCCCGCGACTAAAAAAAGGTTGGGAAACACTGTGCTAGAGTTAGAGTATGTTCAGCTGGAGATCTGGACCACATTCTAGAGCCGGATGTATTTGCTTTCTGCCAAAAGCCAGCGGACACTCTTGTGTTGTTCTTTGTCCGTTTCTATTGTAGCTGATCTCTCTCTCAGTCTCTCATGTGTTTCGTGACCTGCTATGCCTTTTCACATGTCTCTCACCTTAGACGGGCGAAGGTTGTTTCTGATGAGCTGTTACTGTTGGTTATACAACAGTACATGTGAACTTTGTCAGCTGAAACAGGATGGGTGGGTGTTTTTATGAGAGAGTGAAGGCAGGGGCAGTTCTCGCTCAAGAGAAAGTTTGGAGACCGTTTGTACAACGATCAGTGATGAATGCCGGTGCGCTGTAATTCCTGCCCTCCCTCTCCACTTTTCTTTATGAGCAGGCCCTGCTTCTGGTTTTGCCAGTCTACTGATTGCTTTTCCACTTGGAGGACATGGCGTTATTTTACTGTCAAATGTCGAGAGCGCACTGTTGTAGCGCGAAAGTACATTGCTATGATGCGGAGCGCGAATCTCTCCGCTCGCACGCGGATTTCCTTTGCTCTCGCACTAATCCGGACGCACGCTCTCAGATATGCGCTGCTCTCTCCCAGAGAGTGTGCGCGCACTTAAAACGTGTCCGTTGCAATCGCGAATCTCTCCTCGTGCTCAAAGAGTGCCCGTGTGCGCGCTCAAACTGTGTCCTTTGCACTCACAAATCTCTCCGTGCTCTTGCGCTAGAAATGAATTCTTTTCGCACCTGGATTAAACGTTGTCAAAAGTTATCAACAAATCAGACTTCCATGACTGACCGATTAAAATGCTACGTGAAATCTAATTAGCTGGAATTCTTTTGACAATCAAAGATGGATCTTTAATTTCGTTACAATTTAATATTTAGTCATATTAATTAAAAGTATATTAGAAATGGCTGGGATTGGGGTGCTTGGATGATTTGTGCAAATAAATAACCTAGTAATCTGTTTGTCTAACTAACTGGTTGGTCAAACCCCTCTATAACACAATAACTGCTGTGATAGAATCGCTGTTTGGACATTTATTGAGAGTTTTTTTTCATCCAGGGTTTGTTTTCAGTTCTGATTTTAGTACGATTTTTTTTTTTTCATGAAAACACACTTCATATTAGCTACACATTCAATGGCATTCTCCTCTAAGACTGAATTTACAGTTAGGCTACATGACAGTTACAGATAACTACATTGTCTGCAAATTCATTAAACCCATAGAATATAATGATGTTATGACAAATATGAGAAATTCGTTATGGTGGTAGGCCTATATATTCCACATTTTAATTATTTAGGGAATAGTGCATCTGACCCTTGATCTAAATAGTTCTGTCTTAAATCAGA
>NW_015544247.1:652899-673278 GCF_001515605.1 Sinocyclocheilus anshuiensis
TAAATCGCATGCGATATTTAATGCGCATCTTGTCAGAAAGCCGGTTCTGTAATCAGCGGTAAATCTCCACCTGCGTGCTTTCACATTGAGCAGCATTAACTACACAGAGCCGTTGTTCACTGACGAGCTGCGCAAAAAATCGCGCGAATATGAACGTGGTTTTGCGCAGATCGTCAGTGAACAACGGCTCGGTGTTGTTAATGCTGCTCAATGTGAAAGCCCGCAGGTGATGGAGATTTACCGCTGATTACAGAACCGGCTTTACTGATAAGATGCGAGTTAAATATCACATGCGATTTATCGTGCAGCCCTAGACTAAATATTATTAAATTGTAAAGAAATTGCAGATCCATCTTTGATTGTCAAAGGAACAGGTGCAGTTCCCTCTGAGCCAATTAGATTTCATAGCATTTTCATCGGTCAGTCGTGGAAGTCTGATTGGTTGATAACTTTTGACTAGGTTTAGTCATTAGTTTAGTTATTATTGTGTTATAGTGGGGTTTGACCAACCAGTTAGACAGACAGATTACTAGGTTATTTATTTGCACAAATCATCCAAGCACCCCAATCCCAGCCATTTCTAATATACTTTTGATTAATATGACTAAATATTAAATTGTAACGAAATTAAAGATCCATCTTTGATTGTCAAAAGAATTCCAGCTAATTAGATTTCACGTAGCATTTTAATCGGTCAGTCATCGAAGTCTGATTTGTTGATAACTTTTGACAACGTTTAATCCAGGTGCGAAAATAATTAATTTCTAGCGCAAGAGCACGGAGAGATTTGCGAGTGCAAAGGACACAGTTTGAGCGGGCACACTTTGAGAGCGATGAGAGATTCGCGATGGCAACGGACACGTTTTAAGTGCGCACTCTCTGGGCGAGAGCAGCGCATATCTGAGAGCGCACGTCTGGTTTTTAGTGCGAGAGCAAAGGAAATCCGCGTGCGAGCGGAGAGATTCGCGCTCGCGCATTATAGCAATGTACTTTCGCACTACAACAGTGCGCTCTCGACATTTGACAGTAAAATAACGCCATAGAGGAAGCATGCAGCAAAATGCTTGTGATGGTTATCTGTGTCCAATAAGAGTAATTACCAGACTTAGCACCAGACCCGAGGATTATGGAGAGGCTAAATGACTAGTTTGAGGTTTAAATTGAATATTTCGGTTCAGTCCTGGTGTTCCCTCTCTTAATCTTCTCTCTTTCTTTTTCACTCAAATGAACCGACTGATTCTGACACCGCATTGTCAGTAGGTCTTCATTCTGTTACAAAATCATAGTTTTACAGGAGCGTTATGGAACAGTTTGGTACTTTACATGACATCATTGTTCTCCTTTCTCTGTGAGAATAAGGCTGTGATTTGGCACTTCTCCTTAAATGCAAAAGGAAGTGAAATTTGTTGTGTATTTTACCACATAGATGTACTCTTTACATGTCAAACGGTAAGGTCATTGTAAACATCATTGGTGGATTAGCTTTTGGCATCCAGCAAATGTATTCGCAGCACTGCCCTTGACATTAAAATTATCTTGAAAATGGCGGTGGATATAGTATACACGATCTTGAAAGAAATGACAAAACTTTTTCAGTAATTCTTGGTGTTCCTGTGAACTCTGACATATAATGAGGTGTTCATGGGGAAGGGTGACCAGATCTGGTGCACATCTGAGTCACTCTTCAGTTTTGTGATGTCAGGGAGTGGGAGAGCTTGCTGACAGACATCTAGCTTGAGGAAGAGGTGTTAAAGTGTGAACACAAAAAGATTACAGCAGCTCCTTCCACTAACAAACATACACTGAACCAGTCCAGCTGTCCCAGTCTGCCCTGAGGATCTTCAAGGGTGTTTCTTCTGTGACTGTTTACTCCTGGTTTTAAAGGGATTATGAAACTACAAAACAACGCTAGACTTTCTGTGTATAGACATTTTAATGAATAGGTTCTTAAAAGTTCCAGAATCTAATTTGGTAGGTCATCTGTTCACAAGTGTGCTAAATTTAGGTGTACAAGTGGTCCAGTATATTTTGTCGAAAATGCATGTGATCAAATCACGTGTGGTTACATTTTACCATTGGTCTAACCAACTTGGTTCAAAAGGGATCCAAGCGATTGGGAATTTTATGTTTGGGGTAAAAGATTTCTCCACTCAGATTTTATTCATATGGATTCACAGAAAGCTATTTGTTTGAAAGTGACTTCTCTGTGAGCTGTGCTTCTTATATCACTACACTATTGACAATAGACACTGGACCTTTTTTGTCTGCAAATTTGTCCATTTGATAGGCGTATTAATACCAGGTGTAAATCGCATTTGGAACACAACCGAAATGGATCTTAATACATCTTAATGCAAGCAGGGCCTGTAGAATTTGTTTGATACATCTAACCAAGACATTTATTTAATTTGTTGATGACAATTGGGTTGTGGTTTTCACATGAACAAATCTGCAAGTAGTCTGAACTTTTCCTTGAAAACGTGCACACATGCGCATTGAATTTGTTTAGCACTAATTGGTTGTTCCACAAGGTGGCAACACTCGATGTTTCACAGTAGAAAATTGCATTGACAAGCGCTTGTGTGAGTGGGTTGTGAGATACCCACAACTTTAGTTTAAAAGAGTACAATGACATTTTTATCTGTCATAACTTCTTAAGAAAAATAGCGCAGACACTGGACTAAGATAAACTTTTCTAGAGTGCGTGTGTCAACCGCTTGCGTTTGTGCATGCGCATACTCTAGCACGTATACAAAAATGAAGGGAGAAAGAGTTACTTTTTGTGGAAGTGGAAAGAGAAAGTGTGTCTGATGGTCTGCAATCCAGGTTCCCACAGGTCTAGTTGATGTCTAGTTGGAGTTTTTTGGCATATTGTCACCCAGACAAACATTCGCCATCATTCTGTCTGGTGTATGACAGACAACAGTCTTTAAATGTATATATGTTTTTTATTTGAATAGATTTCAGTTCAGTTTTAAATGGGTGTGCATTGACATGCTGCAATTTTTAGTATATTCTATTTGCTGTGATTAAATTGTATTACTTGTATTGGGCATTGGCGACCCTTGTTATAGGCATTGGCTATTAAAAAACCCACGTCAGTTGACCACTTTTAGCATGCAAGAACTCACAGCAGTTAAGTAATAAAGAGGCACACAGCCAGAACTGATATCCCAAGTACTGCACTGCGTCTGGGATTGCTGATTTGTGCTTGGATCTGCTCAGACCTGCTCCTTCTGTGATGTTTTGCATCATAGAAAATACTTGTGTGAAGAACTCATCAGAGTCTCCAGTTCTAAGCACCCAAAGTCATCTGTAAAGGATGCCAAATGTCTTTTCTCCTCAAAAGCGCCCCACCCTTTCGCTTTCTCACCTGTGCACAAACACGCCCGTGTTTACATTTGAGCATGTGTACAGAATACAGAAGATTTAGTGTGCGTTAAAGAGCAGGTGTGTATTTATATGGTATTTTTACACCTGGATCCATGTCGGTGACCAGATTGCAAGTGGTCAGCCGAGCCAGATCGCTGTTCACACCTGGTTATTGGCGTGCGTCTCAAATGCTTGTCAGTCAGCAAATGATTCCTCATTGATCTTTGACCCTGTTTTTTTCTCCCCCTTCATGTGTGAAAGTATCCACGCTGCTGTTGAGGAGTGTGGGTGCAAGAGTGGGAGTGTGTTTGAAATATCTCTAAGGTCTCCTGAAATAGCTCAGCGGAACCGGAGTGATGCACTCACAGCAGCCCACATGCTCTGTGATGGTGTAATGTTCTCTCTGTATCCGAGACGGCACGCCGGACACAGCTGCAGTACTCTACCTCTGCAGAACCAAATGGTTATATTTAGGGCTGCACGATAAATCGCATGCGATATTTAATGCGCATCTTGTCAGAAAGCCGGTTCTGTAATCAGCGGTAAATCTCCATCACCTGCGTGCTTTCACATTGAGCAGCATTAACTACACAGAGCCGTTGTTCACTGACGAGCGGCGCAAAAAATCGCGCGAATATGAACGTGGTTTTGCGCAACTCGTCAGTGAACAACGGCTCTGTGTAGTTAATGCTGCTCAGAACCGGCTTTACTGATAAGATGCGCGTTAAATATCGCATGCGATTTATCGTGCAGCCCTAGTTATATTTAAGTTCATTAGCTTCTGTGCGTGTTTGTATTGGGTGGAGATGGGGAATTCCATCAGGAATCTGGCTGATGGCTCTCAAGCACTGTCCTGATTTCGTTCTCCTGTGTTGTAAAGTCTAGTGTGCTACAGAGGGCTAATAGGCCTCTTACAGAGTTTTTTCCACCTTTAGTCTATATGACTAGGACTGGACGAGATACTGGGTATTCAAAATATACTTGCCTTGATTTGTGTTGGCTATATACAGTTAATTAGTGATTAGAATGCATTTTTTATGGATATTAAGAAAGAAACCTTATGGATGTTAATTAGGAAAGGTAATGTCCAGGGGTGTGTTTCCCAAAAGCATTGCTAACGATGGTCATTAGTTCCATTGAACTCTATTGGTAACGACGGAACTTGCGACCATAGTTGCTTTTGGGAAACGCACCCCAGATAAAAAGGTAAGACTGGTATTGCGATTCTTTCTTTTCTCTGGAAATTTATTAACAACAGTGATGTTGAATTCATTTTTATGAATGTGTTCCAACTGCCCATTTCGATTCTGAACTCAAATAATTCAGTGATTCATTTTCGTCTCTCAAAAATATTCACATCTCTGTTTGACATCTCATTTTCAAAGTATTAAAATAGTTGTTTGTCACCATATATTGTTATATTGGTGCATATAAATGAAAATTATTAAATATAATTTTTCCTCAATTTGTCAATTTAGTGAAAACCCATTTCTGGACTATTAAATTAAATTAATTTTTTAAATTTAATTAGGACTAATCATTGTCAATCAAATTGCCTGTAGCTGTTTGGTCAAGATGATGGCTCCTCTGATTGAAGATAAAATCACTTTTTTAAACAATCATAGCGAATGAATATGAACGCCTGAAAAAGACTGAGAAATATTTAGATAATATTTTCTTTTTCTGTATTGTATTTATACTCAATAATTTTATAGCAATATCACCCAGCCCTGCAAATCACCTGATTTCAGAACTAATTCACTTTTCACCTCTTCATTTACTGTGAGGCTGTTGCTTTTTTAATTCTGCTCTGCGCTGCCTATTTTTACCCTCCACATGGAAACACAAGCAGAGATTCTCGGGTCCAGCGCTGACCTGATTTCCAGTCTAGCAGAGAGGTTCAGGCATGGGCAGGGAAAGAGGCTGTGCCCTTCCTCCCTCCGCACTGTTTCTCACTGATGCATGAACTCTAGTTTTAACCGACATTTTAGCCACGTTGCTGTCTACACACAGTACTAAGTTCAGAGTGAGTGTTATTGAATAAACATTGAATGGACCCATTTGTCAAAAATCTGACAGATGAAAGATTTGTTTGGAGAGTGAGCCATTGCTTTCGTAATACTTGTGTTTACTGCAATCCGCGAGTAATGCAGCAAGTAGAATTTAGGAGAATCAGATTTTCCTTTATCTTGAACATCTGCCATCACCTATCATGTATTTGTGCTCTATATAGAGGATAGCAACGTTAAAATGTTTGAGTGTACTTGAGCCCTGTCCCGAATGCCACCACAAGCCGTGCAATGCGCCTACAAAGTCCACACTTTGACATAATGCTGGTTAGTAGGTTAGTATTGGTCCATGGCCATTATGACAACCACAAGTTCACATCAAGTTCACAATTTGGGACATTGTTTGAGCTGATTTTAAAGTTATTCTACTTCACTTTTGCACTACATGTGTCAAACGGACTAAATTGCTTTCCATCCTACATCCTAACAACAAGCTTATTTTTGTAATCAACTACTTACAAACCCTTAATCTGTTTAAAAATCAAGGAGCCTAGAACGTTGCCTAGAGGGACACCACATATCAAGCTAATGGAACCGTTAGCATTTGATTGACATTTTAAAGTACTGCTTAGCATTAGGGTAATAGATGGAGAACTGTATCAGCTGCATCCACTTACTGGTGATGATTCAGCATCATACTGTAAAACCATATATATAGAACAATTCCTTCTGAGGAACAACATAACACTTTCTTTGTCTCGTTCTTGACTTTCGCACACACAGATGCACCAGAGCTAAATGCAAGGCCTCTCTAGTGTGGTTTATCCGGGGACAGCGGAACTGCACTATCTTTTATTAGAGGCAGGATAGCTGTGACCTGTGAACTGTGCAAACACATTGAGAAAGTTAAACTGAAGCTGACACACGTTTGGTCTGCTCTGGTTCGTGGCCTATTCTCCCTTATCTCTGATAGAAAACATGTTTCTACTGTGACACTCGATTGTAAACATTTTCCTGAGTTCTGTAATGGCTTACATATGGTTGGGAATGTTTGCTGTTTGAAAGGGCATTTCAAGCCTAAAGACTGAAAACTCTGCCCTGCATGTCCATTCCTGTCCTTCATGCATGATAAAACTTACTTTACTTTAACTTTTACACCTGTAAAGTGATGTAAAAAAAAATGCAGTTACAGTTATTAGTTGTAGACCTTTTTCTGTCAAAAAGATACTATGAAGGATAAAACTTGTAGACAAAGCCAAACATATTCAGGACATTTTCCAAGAATGTTCTGCAAAAGCTCTTTTAAGGCATAACAAAATAGAAATTACCTCTAGGAATGGTGCAGATGTTCAGACTATTGTTTTCCCTTTTCTGAAGAACATTTATTTGAGAAATGGACGAAATGTGAACATTAGGAATAATGTGTGACTAGATGGAACAAGACTTCCTTCTTTCACAGTCAAAATAGATTATTTTATCCATCTGGATTGGTTTATTTATTATTAATTGAATACTAAGTTTCACTAGTACAACTTTCAAAAGTCTGTTCTTAAAACACAGCTTAAAGAAGATTGTTAGGCAAAAAAGGGGACAAGATGGCACCTAAAACGTATGAATTCAAAACATTTAAAAAAGTTCAACAGTGTCGCTCCTGGGCAGGAATCATTATACTTGTGGAGAAGGAGAAAAAGGTTAAAATATCTTTCATATAAATTCCTGTCACATTACCTTTGTGAGTCCGAATCCTCTAGACTGTCTCATATATGTATGTCTGAGGCCTCTGAGGATTTTTATCAGGTCGATCCAAATCTGAAAGGGCTGTTCTCTCTCTCTTCTAGTCATCAAAGCCAGGAGATGTCAGCTCAAACTGGGCAGTGCAATGATTTCTCTTCCCTTCGCTCGTTCTCTGTGTTCTTGAGATATTTTTGGAACTTAATGAAAAGAGAAATCTGAACTGCTTGGCCTTAAAAGGGATGTCTGGGTCAGCTGAGTGGAAAGTTGTGTTATTAATGTGTTTGACGTCTCTCTCACACTGTTTTGTTAAAGGGGCTGGAGAACACAGGAATGCTCTGGGTTGGATGGTTAAGTTGGGCTGGACTCAATCTTTGGGGAGGGAGAGGGGAAAAGGGGCATAGTTAGCATTTTTTAGAAGCATTTCCAGCTCGCTTCAAGGTCCACTTTTTGCCCACTGGGACATGCTATGGAAGAGGCTTGTGTAACACTCAGAATCCTGTTCTGTACTGAGGACTTGAAAGTAATTTAAAAGAGCATTTACTAGAGAAAAACAGCATGAGTTTTGCCCATTAAATGAATCTCTCTGTCTCAGCAGAAACTTTGGGTTTTAACAGCTCATCATGTGGATACTGATCTCTTTCTTGTGTCTTTCTATGTATGATCCCCTATTATTCTGGAAATTGTACTCAGTTCATAAAGAAGTATTTTAACTGGGTGACTCTGTTACAGGCCATTTACATGCTTATTAAAGAATGGATGAAGGAAAGATTGTTGTTGAGATTGGAGCATATTGGTGGTTTTCCATGATCATTATCTATAATTGTGATTAATTATAGTATGGGAGTTGCAGAAATGAGTCTGTTTGTTTGAGGTTGATTTTGAGAGCTGCCTTTGTGTGTTGCAGAGAGAAAAACCAAATGAATCTGATTTGGCAGTCTATCTTTCAAATATTAGTAAGCAGTGAAACAGTTTTGTTATTTCATTCAGAAGTTAGAAATATCATAACAGAGGTGTTTTCAAGACATTGTATCATTTATTTAAAAAATTTAAAATGCATACAATTTGTATGTATAAATTGTTTCTAATGATTTTTTTTTTAATAAATTAAAACATCTTGACAAAATGACTCATTGACTCACTAAAGTAGTGTTGGTAGTTCAGTGAATGTTCTTGTGTGTAGTTTAGACGCTGTATTCTGCTGTTTAGTTCATGTCTGGCTGTCTCCATGCGTTACTGCAACAAGACTGATCTTAGCTGCTTCCACTGAATAAAATGATCAAAAAAAGCGATCACTGATGTCATGGTCACCCTGACAACACACAAGATCAGACCAAGCTCTCAAAGCCTTTGGTGATGCCTGGTGACCTGCATTTCCATAGGAATGGCTGCCGCACATATTCTGACCATCCCACTTTCTGTCGATTGGTGATAAGGTGATAGGATGTAGAGCTGTCAGTCTGTCTGAGTATCTACAGGCCTGAATATAGAGACTGTACTTCTTTTTGATCTTTATTTACAGTTTTAGGCAGATGAGACCGTTTCTTTGTAAAATCATTTTATTATTTATTATTTTGTTATTCAAAACGGTTGTGCTGCTTAATATTTTTGTGGAAACCGTGGTAACTTTGAGGATTTTTTGATGATTATGTAGTTCAAAAGAATAAATTTGTTTTGTAACAGTATAAAAGTTCTTACTGCCACTTTTAAAGGGGTCCTATTATGCTTTTTCACTTTTTCAACTTTAGTTAGTCTGTAAGGTTGCTGTTTGAGCATAAAAAAGATCTGCAAAGTTACAAAGCTCAAAGTCCAATTCAAAAGGAGATATTTTATTTAACAGAAATCACTTTTCAAAAACTACAACAAACGACTCGTTTGGACTACAGCGCATATTTTCCGGGATTTGTGATATCACCAATACCGACAAATGGGACGAGACTAGGGATGTTCATTTCAGTTATTTTTCCTAACCGACAACCGACGCTCGTTAACCGATTATTAACCGTTAACCGACAAGGTTATTTTAAATTAGAATTGAATTAAATTAGAAAGGATAAGTGTCTGTGACCCGTTAAAAATACTAACATTTGTTTCCCGGGGATTAATTTTACATCCGAAAAATGCAGCAAGCAACAGAACATGAGGATTCACATGCATCACATTATGCACCTGCAGCGCTTCTGCGAGTGGAGAAAAACATAATAAAGCTAGGCTATATATAAATAATAATAATATATGAATATATGAATATAATAATAAAATAATAATAATAATAATAATAATAAATAGGCCTATACGAGAAATATATTTGTACTTAAATAATAAATGAAGAAAACGAAAGAAAAACTGCAACAAGTAGCCTATGCAGAGTTTCGGTTCATTTTTGTGCTGCGCAAAAGGAAACAGACGGCAGAAAGCGGCATCCTATTTTTTTTGGAATGAGAGACCCAACGTTGGTTTCAGTTTCGTTTTAGCCTAACTGAATTCGTTTTGGCTTGTTGTTTATAGCTTCTTATATTTTTAATTCTTGTTCTTTTCAAAATACTGTTAATTGAAAGGATTTGTTGTAGAGTTAGGGAAACTAAAATAGCCTAGCTATGTTTACAGTGTTTATTATAATGTTTGTAAACATTTCGCGTTGGCATTAGGCCTATTTCTGAATGAAATAATAAAATGCGACTTATACGCGACTTGTTTTAAAACGCAATTTTTTATATACGCGCTACGCATATACGTATACTGTATATACTTATATACAAAATATTGAATATATACTTTTTAAATATTTTGATAAATTATTGAAAAAAAAAATAAATAAATGACTTTTTAAACCGTTTAACTGATTGTATTAATCGGTCAAAAATTCTTATGGTCAGTTAACCGTTAACCGGTTAAAATGAACATCCCTAGGCGAGACCTGGTTGAGCTGCACTAGAGAAGGTAACGAGTGTTATTTATCACTATGTCGGAGACACGCTAGCTTTCCTAAGGCAGACAAACTTAGAGTGGGTACAATCATCCGGGTTTAAATCGCGCTCAAATTGATTTGATTTTGACGCAATATTTACACTGAAGCTTAAAGGTGGCTAGGGCTGTCAAAATGGCTGAAAAACTACCTTCGAATTTTGTACTTAAATATTATCAAAATTCGAATTATATTCAAATTTAAAATGCATAATTTCAGTTAGGGTGAAGAAAAACTTTTGGCTTCTCTCCTGAGGCAGCAAGAGGGCGCATCGACCAATGCACATTTATTCAAAGCATATAAGATAACATGACTATCTGTGAAAAAAGTGCATAATGTTTAAAATGTTTATAAACCAATTATAGTTAATTAAGTTGCTTTTAAACAACTATAAACAAAACAGCATCATGTATGTATTCATAGTTTAATACAAAGGGCCGAAAGCCAATCACACAGATTACATTTTCATTTAAAAACACGAGTTGCAGTGGGATGGGGAGAAAACCCCGCCATGAAGTCTCGAGATATGTTTTTTCAAAGTTAAACTTGCATTAATTTTACATGGCTTTCTAAACATGCGGCTGTTTTGTGCGAGACGCAAGTGCAACGCTGATAGATGTCCTTCAAGAAAATGCGCGAAATATGTGTTCTGTGTGAACGGCTTGGTTTCAGTTTTGACGTAAACAAGATCTTCTCTGCATTGATGTTCTCTTTTCCCGCAATATTTGTAATTAACAAACGCAGCAGCGCCATCTAGTGGCTTCAACTGGATAGGCTAACAAAAACATTATAATGCAATGACACCTACATCGTCATCGCATCTCGTGCGCCACTGATAAGGCTGCCTCCTTAACGCACACCTAAAATTCGAATGCAGCATTTTTGCATTCGAATGTGGATTTTTATTTTAATTTCGACGAATATTTGAAATTCTAATTATTTTTTGACAGCCGTAAAGGCGGCTAATGGTAAGGGGCATGACATTTCCCCACCAGGCGCCGAGTGGTGCCAATCACAACACACACTGACCCAGCTAACCAATCACAGCACATTTAGACACAACTAGGTGAAGTGATGGATATCAAATGGGTAGAAAGAGGTTAAGAGTGTCTGGATGTATGTGAGAGAGGGAGAAATAGGGGTGGCGCAGGCACCTGTATCAACATTCTGAAGCTGACTTTCATAAATCCTGTGCTGTGGTTGGTTGGATTGATTGAGGGGAAGGGGGGTATCAGTGCAGACACACTGAAACAGGAAGCAGCGTGTTAGCCTGGAGAAACACATGGGGAAATTTAATTCTAGACACTCTCCTCACCTCTGAACAAGAAACATGCTTTATTCTCTAACAACAAAAAGACAGAATGAGAAAGAAAGAGTGAATATAAATGTAAAGAGGAAAAATAAAGCAATGGGTGAATAATAAGAGAAATCGGAGCTGAAACTTGGCTTGTGTTTTACTCAGCGGTTGAATTCCAGCACCGCTGTCAGTCCTTGTTATGTCATCATCCGTGATCAACTCTCAGTCCAAGAGTGGGACAATAACGCCATGTCTGTTTCTCACGTCCAACTTTCCATCTGTCAACGGTTGCTCTTTGATTAAAAACCTCATTAGACACACTGTTCAGCCGATTTGTTTTGATTCGCCTGATTGAGTGTCAGCAGTGCTTTTGTGAAGTATTTCAGCATTTGTTAGCATGTATAGAGTATGTTCACATTGATTTAAGAGCTTATTAACTTCATGATTAATTGTAAGCAGAGCTGGAGGCACTAATGCTTGTGTTCGCCACTAAAATAAGAGCTTGTTGTCACTCTTGTACTCCAATTTCACCAACACAGAAGAAAAAAGTGGTCCTGTTCTCAGGGTTTCTGCGGGGTCTTAAAAAGTCTTAAATTTAGTTGTATCAAATTTAAGGCCTTAAAAAGTCTTAAATTGTACAAGAAAGTCTTAATTATGATTTCAAGAGGTCTTAAATTTGGGGATGGAAAGACCAGAATTGCGATATGCTGAATGCGATGATTAAACTTCAAAAGGCTATGATTTCATGAGCGCTGCACGTTCAAAGTCCGGTGCTGCGCTGCGTTGTGTTCTGCCTATACCGGGGAAATAGTTATAGGTCTGCCAGAAGCGTCACCTGCTGGCAGAGAATGAATGTGCATTTTCAATAAAACTGTTGTTTTGTTTAGATTTCAGACAAATGCAAAAATCGACCCATGTTTTTACCCTGCAATCACGCAGAGCTTTAAATGTAAACTGGTAGATCGATAATAAGACAATGCATTTAAAAAATCTAAACAGTATAGGGGTGTATGGTTTGCGATAATATCGTAATTGTTTTAACGATGTGCGATTTGATATTATCGAGTATATCGCAAAAAGCAAACAAAACACGCCTACAGAGTGCACGCATACATTACGTGAAGTCTTAGTAGTTTAGACTAATGTGCGTGCGCATTTAGAGTGCGTTCTTTCACTGCATGAATCAGTCTATTAAAATGCATTTAGAATTATCACATAATTCAAGATATGGGGCAGAAAATGTATATATTTATATAATTTCATATAGTTAATATCACACGAAGAGTGACGTTTTTTCAGTCAGCATGTCAGCATGATTACAAATGTGATATTGATTTTATACAACAGTTCAATAAACAATAAGTTAATATTAAGAGACTTATGTTTTAGACACCATATTTTCTGTTTTTGCTCTATTTCTCCAACAAAAATAATTCCAAACACAACCACAGCACTGTTTTGCGTCTCTGAGCAACAGGAAGGTGTTTTGTTCCTGAAAGAATCAACCGTTTAAATGATTCGGTGCAATCGCAATGACTCCCTTAACAGTGACTTGCTGCCACCTACTGGCGGTTTTAATTTCACATTTAAGGTAACTTTTCATTTTTTAAATAATTTCAAACATCAGTTTTCAATGTTTTGTTTAATATATCAAAACATTATTTATGCATTTGTAACTGCAGGTAAAAGTATTCCATGTCCCTCAGAGCTGCATTAAACAGAAATCTCAATTTTAAAAAATTGCCCTTATGACTGGTTTTGTGGTCCAGGGTCACATATATTTGGAGTTCTTGATAGCAAAAGATACTAAAATACTAAGACATTCGAAAATTCATGTTAATATTTTTTTATTTATTTAAACATTTCACTTATTGTTAATGCGTGTTTATTTTATTTTATTTTATTTAAAAAATGCAAAATAGATCAATTGGTCTCATATGTGCAGACCCCAATGTATATTATTACCATCTTCATATTTCTTTTATAGTAGAAAAGCTCTGGTTTGGTTCACTTCTTCCTCTGTTTCTCTCTTTCCAAGCATGCGATCTCATGGCTCTTCTGTGCTGGGTTGTTTTTCTCTGTGATCAGTGAAAATATACATGTTCTCAAAGAGAGGAATGTACAGGCTAACATGTTGCAGGTCTTCTGCCTCTTCTTTTTTTCTCAGGTTTTCTCTTAAAGTATAAAGCAGCATGGACTTAGCAGACCTTCTACCCTCTCCTCCTCTTTTCAGTCTGATAAATGTGGTGGTTTAGGCCCTTGTGACTAGGCGTATGGTTTGTGAATAGTTTGAGGTGCTTTTGGCACGGCTGGTGCTCCTAAAAGAAGGATGTTGTTGATTTTGGCTTGTGTTAAGTGAGGTTTGCTGTGTCTGCACACACACCGATTCATAAACACATGTGAATCTTCATGGTCTGACCATCTGGATGACGATGCATCTCATTTTCAACATTCCTCTTCCTCTGTTGCGCACTCGTTCTTTATCAGGCTCCTTCTCTCCCCCACAACACACTCATCATTTCCTCTTCATCCCTTTTTATGACTATCTTCTCAATCCATTTAAAGTAGTTCATTAATTTCCTTTATGCCTGACATCACTGTGGCTAAATCAAAGTCTGTCTTGTCTAGCCGATTAAAAGTGTTCTACGTCTTCTTCCCTGTCATTAGTTGCTTCTTGATATTTATAACCAAAAAATACCTGTGTTCAGTTGGTTGAATTCCATACCACATTATGTCATTTAGAACTGTGGAAACCATTGGTTAAGCTGTCGGAATATCGGCTTGTAATGCAATAAGGCATATAATTATCTTTTAGATTTTTTAAATACGTTACATATGTCTTAATTAGAGAGAAACCTGTAGGCAATTATGTGTTATTAAAAAAAGGAAATATGGAAGCTTGACATCTAAATGTATTGAAATGTAATTTTAACAGTTTTCTATTGCTTATTAAATGAATAGTTCAACCAAAAATGAGAATTATGTCATTATTGACTTACAGCCTTTTCCAAACACGTATGACTTACTTTCTTCTGTGAAACACAAATGGAGATTTTTTATTTTTTTTTTGTATTTCCCTTCCAGTGCTGTTGCATCATTGAGCTAAACTTGAAAACCTGGATCAGTCCAATTTTTGAATCATTCAGACTGGTTTTGAATGATTTACGAATGTGTGTCAGCTGATTTATTAAAGATCTGACTCAAAAGAACAATTCATTCACTAATGGGGCATCTCAGGAATGCTAATAAACCTGCCAAGGAGAATTTAAGCAAATGGCAATATTTTCAGTGAATAGCAACTTAAATTTAAGTCTGATCCTTATAAAAAGATGTTGTATGACTTGGAATATAGCACACATTTTGTATGGACCACTTTTATGGTACTTTTATAGTGCTTTTCTGATACTTTGGAGTTTGACAGCCCTAGTCCTAATGGACAGAGTAAATAATGAAAAGAATGTGTGATTCTTAAGAATTTTAGTTGTATTTTGTACAGACACAACACTCGCTCTGTCTCATCATGTCAAACTCTGGTCATATGAGAAATAGAGCAGTCATCAGTCTCCCATAAATGGTGCAATCATTCAGTTAACGATTATTATTTCAGTTTCTACACGCGGCCCCAAAGCTGTCAGTCTGTCAGCCGTGCTGCCTGGCACTATGTCAACATGACTCTGACCTGACTCATTCCCACCCATAATAGGATATGGACATGGTCTCCTGCTGCAGCATCGGTGCCTTATGCAGAAGTCTCTGTCTTTGTCCTACGAGGCACACACACGTTAACAAACAGAATCAGGAATACTTTAGGAGAGAGAGGCGGCTCAAGTCCTGATGGAAATCAGAATTCCCAGACTATTTTCAAATGTCCAGTTACTTCACAAGTTTATGAGGCAGTTTTCTGTGCAGGAATTCCCTTCATTTGCAGGCAGTGGTGTGTGGGTAGTGTTACCATGTCAATATAATTGTCAAACTTTTGTTCTGAAAGCCATTCTGCTTTTTGTTTTTTTTTCAACACTGAGGCTCTCAGTGTTGGGGATAACATGAGTTACGTAATCATTTTCAAATAACTAACTAGTAAAGTACTGCATTACTTTTAAATTTACAACAAAATATCTGAGTTACTTTTTCAAATAAGTATTGCAAGTTACTTTTTTCCAATTTATTCACTGGCACATCTGATGTCCCTTAATGAGAAAAATTGGGAGTGAGGTGCAGAGGCCGAGGCACTTCTTTCAGTCGGAGACTTATTAATTTCACTTTTGGTGTGAAAGGGCCTTTACAGTTGCCAAAAAATATAACTTTTGGGTTTTTTGTTATTAAAGGGGTAGTTCACCCAAAATTAAAATTCTGTCATTAATTACTTATCCTCATGTCGTTCCAAACCAGTAAGACCTTCGTTCATCTTCGGAACACAAATTAAGATACAGTGCCTTGCGAAAGTATTCATACCCCTTCATTTTTTTTTTTTTTTTTTTTCACGTTATGTTGCTGCCTTATGTTAAACTGCTTTAAATGACTTTTTTTCCCACATCAATCTACACTCCATACACCATAATGGTAAAGCATAATTTATTAAAAATAAAAACTTAAATGATTCCATTGCATAAGTACTCATACCCTTATCTGGGAAAGTTGAAATTTAGCTCAGGAGCATTCATATTGCTTGTAGATGTCACTACAAGCAATATGAATTTGAAAAAAGGTCACTACACTTCAAGTGAAGTTAACCTGTGGCAAATTCAATTGAATGGGTGGAGCTTCATGATCGTATGTGGAGATGGGAGAAATCTACAGAAAGACAAACATCACTGCAACACTCCACCGATCTGTGCTTTATGGCGGTGTGGCAAGACTCAATCCTCTCTTCAGTGTAGACACATGAGTCAGAGTAGAAGTAAAGCTCAGTGCACCAAAAGTATAGAGATAGCCTTAATGAAAACCTAGTCCAGAGCATTCAGAACCTCAGACTGAGCAGAAGGTTCACCTTCCAACAGGACAATGACCCTAAGCACACAGCAAGAGTGGCTTATAGACTATTTAGTGTGGTATTTTTTGACAATATTCACTCATCATGACAGTAATATAGGGCATTCTCAGTCAATATACTGCAGTATTTCCTCTCTCAATCAGTAGAAAATATGGTTAACACCCGGTCATGCATGAAAAAAAAAATACCGTCTTGTACCGTGAAACCGGTATAATTTTGAAAAATACCGTGATATAAATTTTTGGTCATACCACCCAGCACTAGTTGCAATGTACTTATTTCAGTTTTTTATTTTTAATAAATATACGAAGTTGTGACAATTTTTTTTGACTGTTTTTGCTTTGTCATTAATGGTGTATGGAGTGTAGATTGATGTGTGGAAAAAAAGTTATTTAAAGCAGTTTAACATAAGGCAGCAACATAACAAAATGTGAAAGAAATGAAGGGGTATGAATACTTTCGCAAGGCGCTGTATTTTTTGATGAAATCCGTGTGCCTTCTGACTAGGGGTGTGCCATATCATACTGTCCATGATAATACCGGTATAAATTTTTACATGATAAAAAAAGTGTCATATCGCGATATCAATGATATAGCGACGACGTATGGCGGATATACGTTCCCTAGCGCGCACAACAGCACCACAAACCACAAAAGTTGTGTTCGACTTGAAGCAGCGCTGTGCAGACTGATCGGTGTATGACATCACGAGAGCGGTTCTAGAGCATATTTGAACACACACTCTTACCATCAGAAATATGCGAGGCACATATCTTTAGAGAAGTGGCACGGAGAGCTGCTTCTGGGACGGTTCTGAAATTTGCCGCAGTGCCGCTGGTATAAACACAAGCATTGACTAGAGTGGCTGCATCGGAGCCGTAACGCACCGCAGACACGTGCAGTGTAAATTAGGGGTAAATAGGAGGTAAGTCACTCTAGCGCTATTTTGACGTCATACACTGATCGGTCTGCTTCAAGTCGAACACACAGCTGCTGCTGCTGCCACCTTATGACAATAGATTTACACTTCGAATTAGGTAGTTTGTCATCGATGACAGTAGCTCATTGGAAAAGAATGGAAAATGCCCTTCATTTTGTTTGCACTAATAAATGCTGCTGCCTGCCAGCTGCAATCACCAATAAAACGTTGTTCCATGTTTTTTTTTTCTGTATCGTCATAAATATCGTTATAGCAAATATTCTTGAAATATCGTGATATAATTTTGAGGATATATTGCCCACCCCTACTTCTGACCCTCCATAGACAGCAAGGGTAATTCCACTGTCAAGGCACAGAAATGTAGTAAGGACATCGTTAAAATAGTCCATGTGACATCAGTGGTTCAACCGTAATTTTATGAAGCTACGAGAATACTTTTTGTGTGCAAAAAAAAACAAAAAAAGAACAAAACAAAAAAATAACGACTTTATTCAACAGTTCTTCTGCCCCGAGTCACCCTAGGCACCAATTTGGAGAGTACAGCGATGCATGCGCGTGCTTTCCTGCATGTAAACAAGGCATGCGCGACTGCGCGTGGTGATGATGACGTTGAACATGCATGCGCTGCGCCTTGTTTACATGCAGAGGAATGCATGCGCATGCGTCGTGATACTCTCCAGAATGGAGGCACAGGGTGACTCTCGAGAGAAGAATTGTTGAATAAAGTCATTATTTTTAGGGGGGGGGGGGGTTTCGCACAAAAAGTATTCTCGTAATATTATGATTGAACCACTGATGTCACATGGACTATTTTGTCGATGTTCTTGGTACCTTTCTGGGCCTTGAAGGTGGTAGGACACTTGCTGTCTATGGAGGGATAGAAAGCTCTTGGATTTCATCAAAAATATCTTAATTTGTGTTCTGAAGATGAACGAAGGTCTTATTGGTTTGGAACGACATGAGGGAGAGTAATTACTGACAGAATTTTAATTTTGGGTGAATTATCTCTTTAAAAAACAATTATCTCTTTAAAAAACAAATGAGCAAGCCCAGCCCAGGTGACAAAGGTAACATAATGTATTACTTTCTATAAAAAAGTAACTAAGTAGTACAATTAGTTACTTTTTAAAAAAAGTAACACAATATTGTAATGCATTACTTTTAAAAGTAACTTTCTCCAACACTGCCCCTAATGTGTGTGTGTATGTTTTCAGTGTGTATGTGTGTGTCCACCCAATTATTGAGGGCAGTTTGGAGAGGTCTGCACAAACATACCACACATACAAGCCATTCTTTTTTTTCTGTTCGTTTGCTTTCTGTCTGTTTTCTACCCCAAAGTCAAGACAGAAAATGGTGCCAAAGGTCAAGCATATTAAACGCCCACCCACTTTGATATATTCATCCCACTCTCTCTCTCTTTTTCATTCTTGCTCCTGAGAATGCAGTGTAAATGATGTCGTTTTATCATTTTGGTCTTCTGGTATTGTGTTTGTAGGTCATGCCAACCAGATGGATTTAGAGGGAAAAGGCTCTTTATTCAGGCCTTATAAGGACATGATGCAGTCAAATCTCACATTTACCATTTGCTCTTGGCATCTCTCTTTCTCTCTGGTTTTATCCACTCTCCCTCTACAGCCAGGCACTTCACATGGATTATATAAGCCTGCCTGACACTTGTGCAAAAACTATTCCTGGATTTATTTGGAGAAAAAAATAAATAAATTAAAACATGTGCCAAGTTCTTAGCAGTGTACTCCTGGAATTCATGTTGGTTTCTTATGCTTTTGAAAAAAAAAAACTTTTGGTAACACTTTACTTAAAGCCTTCATGTATAATGCATTATAAATGGTTATTAAAGGATTATAATGCATTAAAATTATTAGTCCCACTTTATATTAAGTGGCCTTAACTACTATGTACTTACATTTTAATTAATCATTTGGTACAATGCACTTATTGTGTACATGTTTTTACATTGTACTTGTATTTTAAAAATACCTGCATGTAATTACATCTGTAATTAATTTCTGTAATTACATTTATAATTACACTGTTGACCCATCCCTTACACCTTAATCCACCCTTAATCCCACCCATACCACCAAACCTGTCCCTAATCTTACCCATATCTCACCTCAATAGCAACAAAAGTGTTTTGCAATACAATATGAACACAATAAGTACATTGTACTTATTTTTTGATACATAGTAGTAGGCATGGGACGATAACCGGTTTCAAGGTATACTGCGGTTTGGAAAAGTCACGGTTTCAAAACCACTAAAATTTTCCGTTATACCGTTCCTGCGGTATGCACTGTTTTTTTTTACGTGTCATCAAAGACGGAAAGTGCAGGACTCCCTCGGTTGTGTGCAGCGAAGAGCGTAACGAATCACACGACCTCTCCCCCTCCGGTTGGTGCGAGGCTGCGAGCAGTCAGTCAGTATGCACAGTTTTTTTTACGTGTCATCAAAGACGGAAAGTGCAGGACTCCCTCGGTTGTGTGCAGCGAAGAGCGTAACGAATCACACGACCTCTCCCCCTCCGGTTGGTGCGAGGCTGCGAGCAGTCAGTCAGTGAGAATCACCTGTGTGTAGGATGGCCGAAGGAGGTGAATCCCTGGAACTTTTTCCCCCGTCGAAAAAAATGAAGTATGCCGTATGGGAATTTTTCAGGTAACGTAGACTAACCATGTTCCGTACACAACGGTGTTCCGTACAGATGACGTTTTAGCACCGATCGCTAAATAAATACTTCCAAGTCGAACATAAACTATATATCTGTGGTCCATCTTCGGTTTTCTCCCTCTTTCACCCCCGATCAAGACAGAGACCCGCCCGCCGTTTGTTTCAGTGTTGAAATAAATACTATTTGGCTTGCTACCGAGGCAGATGACATGGCTAATTAACTAGCTAACAAGTTTGCTCCCTCACGTTAACGTTACTTCACAGAGCGAGGAATAGCAGACTAAAGTACTACGTTTCTGCGATTTAGTACAATAATAAAATTTAGCTGGTATCACGTCTATACTTTTAAGCCTCCTGCCATTGTTTACATCTGTTCAAAATCACGCATTT
>NW_015544247.1:673609-716645 GCF_001515605.1 Sinocyclocheilus anshuiensis
TAAGGTTATCATACCGTCAGAATCTCATACCGGCCCATGCCTACGTAGTAGTTAAGGCCACTTAATATAAAGTGGGACCAAATTATTTATAATGTGTGTTGTAATACATTGTATCTTGTTGTAAATAATTATAAAAATAAATGCATAGTGTAACAATGAATTAGAGAAGTTATGAAGTATTATGAAGTATTATAATTTATTAACTGTGGATATAATTCATGAGATTGTACAATGCATTATAAGGTGCTTTACAAGGCATAATTAATGTATTAAAACTACTTTTATAATGCATTATACATAAAGGCTTTGTAAAGTGTAGTAGTTAGTAAAGTACAGTTAGTAAAGTGTTACCACATATTATTGAATATAAAGATCACAAAACATCTTGTATTAATAATTCATAAATATCATTAGTTTTGGAGTGTTGCGTGACTTTGTGGTGTGCTTTGTGATAAAAAGGGCAAATTATCTGATTAGTCTTTTTGACAATATTGGCCGATAACATTCCGATAATATCGGCATGTCTAATAATAATAAGAAAAAAATTGTGCTAAACTGCTTAAGAATTTCTTTTAAAAAATTATTCCTCTGATAAGGCTTTTTACATTATGATGTCAGGACAGTTGTATTACCCTGATATTTTTGACCAAAAATTACTGTCATGTGACATCATTGACCCAAGCTTTTGTTTTGCTTTTCTTCACCTTCATCAGTCTTCTGTAATTGCTCATCCAGTTGTGAATGTGGCCTGTCATTTGAAATCACACTCAGGTTAATTCCTCGGGAGGTGGGTGTGAGTGTTTTGCATGCTGCACAGAATGTGTGTGTGTTTAATAACGCATTTGAGAACACGTTCTTCAGGTCGGACTCAGGCGTTTTATTCAACATTCCTGCCTGTCAGAAAATACGAACATGAATACAAAACATTCAGCTGCCAGCCTAATGTGCCAGTAGACAATAAAAAATGGATTCCAAAGATGTTACAAGGTTTTTCTTTTCTTCTCTTTAATCACCCATCCACTCACTCTTCCCTCCCCCCTCAATTCTCTTGCACTCTTTCTTTCTCTCTCCTTCGTTCTCTCACGCACACACTCTGTCGTTCGTGCCATCTTCTGAACCTCGCACCTCTTTGGGCGTCCTGAATTCCACGTGTTTAAGTCGGGCATTCCTTCCCTTCGCTCGCAGACAAAACAGCAACAACAAAGAGAGAAAATTCTCTGGACCGTGTTCTCCCCCCTTCTAATCACTCACAGGAAATGGGCTCCTGTACAGGATGAGAGAAAGAGGGCAAAACAAGCTTTGGATATATCGTGTGGTAGTTTATGAAGATGATTGTGCTCTGGTGGGTTTTGCGAGTAGCAAGTTTGCTTTAAAGTTTCTGTTAGTGTGTATTTTAGTTTAGTTTGTGTAGTTTTTGAAACTGGTTTCAGAATGTGATTCCTATGTGAAGTTGTTTTTTGTTCCAATCAGCTCATTTGTTGTTGGCACACTAAGCTGGGTTTGCTCATATCTGCACATCCATAATGTGCTTTTAGGCTTCCAGTTCTTATACAGATGGACACATTAATGAACAGATAGTTATGAAAGTCTTTGGCTAAATAATTTTTCTTGTTCAATGATGTATGGTTTTTGCAACGCTCCCTGGAGTACTCTATTCTGAATGGTCAGTTGTCACATACTGTGGTCATCTATTGTTGTAAAGTGACGAGCAGAAATGCCAATGATAGTCGACTGATAAAGTCACTCAGGTCTCTAAATTAATTCTGTATGAACTGTACATGATGGTGTGGTTTTCTTTGGGTTTACCTCATTTCTTATGTGTAATTACAGATCTTCACTATTAATAATTTAATGATCTGTGTATTCCTGTTTGTGAGTGAGAGGGATATGGAATTGAAATGAAAACATGATACAGCTAGAGGAAGAAAAAATTACAACAAAGCAGCACAAGTGGTCTGAGACTTCTGTTTACCTTGGCCAGCATCTTGCAAACTGTTTGCTCATGCAAGTATGAAGGAGAGCAAAACTACCAAACACACACTTACATACATAGCTATCTAAATAAGGACATGCAGCATATTTATGTTATTCATTTATAATAAGCTAATTACAAATACATATATACAGTGGTGTGAAAAAGTGTTGGCCCCCTTCCTGATTTCTTATTTTTTTTGCATGTTTGTCACACTTTAATGTTTCAGATCTTCAAACAAATTTAAATATTAGTAAAAGATAACACAAGTGAACACAACATGCAGTTTTTAAATGAAGGTTTTTATTATTAAGGGAAAACAAAATCCAAAACTACATGGCCCTGTGTGAAAAAGTGTTTGCCCCCTAAACCTAATAACTGGTTGGGCGACCCTTAACAGCAACAGCTGCAATCAAGCGTTTGCGATAACTTGCAATGAGTCTGTTACAGCGCTGTGGAGGAATTTTGGTCCACTCATCTATGCAGAATTGTTGTAATTCGGCCACATTGGAGGGTTTTCGAGCATGAACCGCCTTTTTAAGGTCATGCCACAGCATCTCAATAGGATTCAGGTCAGGACTTTGACTAGGCCACTCCAAAGTCTTCATTTTGTTTTTCTTCAGCCATTCAGAGGTGGACTTGCTGGTGTGTTTTGGATCATTGTCCTGCTGCAGAACCCAAGTTCGCTTCAGCTTGAGGTCACGAACAGATGGCCGGACATTCTCCTTCAGGATTTTTTGGTAAACAGCAGAATTCATGGTTCCATTTATCACAGCAAGTCTTCCAGGTCCTGAAGCAGCAAAACAGCCCCAGACCATCACACTACCACCACCATATTTTACTGTTGGTATGATGTTCTTTTTCTGAAATGCAGTGTTACTTTTACGCCAGACGTAATGGGACACACACCTTCCAAAAAGATCAACTTTTGTCTCGTCAGTCCACAGAATATTTTCCCAAAAGTCTTGGGGATCACCAAGATGTTTTCTGGCAAAACTGAGACAAGCCTTTATGTTATCCCCCAATTGTAAGTCGCTTTGGATAAAAGCGTCTGCTAAATGACTAAATGTAAATGTAAATGTAAATGCATAAGAGACTTCTTTCACAATCATTAAAAACCTTTTACAGACTCCAAATGTTTGAATGGTTTTGTCACATATTTTCAAACATCTGGGGCCTCATGTATAAAACTTTACGTAGATTTCATCTTAAATGTGTGCGTACGCACAAAAGCTGGATTTTGCGTACATACAAAAGTTTTCAGATTTATAAAGCCATGTGTACGCCAGAACCTTCGCAAAATTCCCTTTGTAATACCCAGTCAGCGGAAGATTGTGCGTACATGAATCTCCACCCCGTCTCCTCCCCGAAATAGCCATATATGGAGCTTACAACGCCTAGTTTTAATATGCATAACGTCATCTGCATATCTGTGACAAGTGGGGCGGGGCCGAGAGCCGTGGGAACGGAGCGACAGTGCAAGACGAGAGAGGACCAGGCCTGGACTCTCTCGTCTTGCAATGTCGTCACTCCTCCTTTTATCCTTCCGGAGCTCCTCCGTGGGACTCGAGACCGGTGAGTGGCGCAGGTGTCGTGCATTATCACTTACTCCACCGGCCTCGCTCCGTTCCCACGGCTCTCGGCCCCGCCCCACTTGTCACAATATCATTTCCATGCATATTCCATGACACCATGTTTAACGCAGTTAAGGGTACAATAAGTTAGGAAAATATGAGATACGTACTATAAATGCTTTTTGAGACATCACATTGCTATTCAAATTATATGTCTAGTTTTAATATGCATAACGTCATCTGCATATCTGTGACAAGTGGGGCGGGGCCGAGAGCCGTGGGAACGGAGCGACAGTGCAAGACGAGAGAGGACCAGGCCTGGACTCTCTCGTCTTGCAATGTCGTCACTCCTCCTTTTATCCTTCCGGAGCTCCTCCGTGGGACTCACCGTGTCAATAACAAAAATATTTTGAAAATAAAACGTGCATATTTTATAGTTTCCTTCAAATTCTATCTTTTAAATCTGGTGTTTGTCACGATATCGGGAAGAGCACGAACGGGGTTATCATTAGGCTACTGTCTGTGCGCGACACCTGTGAACAGAGGTTTTAGAGTACTGCCGTCAAACCTGTTCAAACCAGCCAATGGAATGTTGGATCAACAAGTGCATCCATATGTCTGTCGTTACCGTATACAGTGGGGCAAAAAAGTATTTAGTCAGCCACCAATTGTGCAAGTTCTCCCACTTAAAAAGATGAGAGAGGCCTGTAATTTTCATCATAGGTATACCTCAACTATGACAGACAAAATGAGAAAAAAAAATCCAGAAAATCACATTGTAGGATTTTTAAAGAATTTATTTGCAAATTATGGTGGAAAATAAGTATTTGGTCAATAACAAAATTTCATCTCAATACTTTGTTATATACCCTTTGTTGGCAATGACAGAGGTCAAACGTTTTCTGTAAGTCTTCACAAGGTTTTCACACACTGTTGCTGGTATTTTGGCCCATTCCTCCATGCAGATCTCCTCTAGAGCAGTAATGTTTTGGGGCTGTCGCTGGGCAACACGGATTTTCAACTCCCTCCAAAGATTTTCTATGGGGTTGAGATCTGGAGACTGGCTAGGCCACTCCAGGACCTTGAAATGCTTCTTACGAAGCCACTCCTTCGTTGCCTGGGCGGTGTGTTTGGGATCATTGTCATGCTGAAAGACCTAGCCACGTTTCATCTTCAATGCCCTTGCTGATGGAAGGAGGTTTTCACTCAAAATCTCACGATACATGGCCCCATTCATTCTTTCGTTTACACGGATCAGTCGTCCTGGTCCCTTTGCAGAAAAACAGCCCCAAAGCATGATGTTTCCACCCCCATGCTTCACAGTAGGTATGGTGTTCTTTGGATGCAACTCAGCATTCTTTCTCCTCCAAACACGACATTAAATCGCATACCACAGGAAAATTGTTCGAAAGCAGCACATCCTCTACAAATATTTCTGTTTAAATTCATATAAAAATGTTGTAATTCTGGATAATAATTTCATGAAATTTCAGTGTTTAACTGCATTATAGAGAGTGTAATATTTAATCTAAATGTGTATGTCAAATGTAAAACAGACTTTAAAATCATTCTGTTTGCTTCATTATTTTGCTCACTCCAGTAAAAAAGTGCGTACGCATGGTCTAGAGTGTCCGTACGGTGCACACATATTTACCCCTAGTTTATTTTTTATAAATCCCGATATGTGTGTGGAAAATTGCGTTTATACATCAGGCCCCTGGAGACAAAGCTGTCCTTAACAAATTGCTAAGTAAACCCACACCCATGGACATATTTATTTTTGTTTGCATAGTGACAGTATTAATGATATAGTATTAATCGTCTCAGCCTAATTAAAGTCATAGATATTGAGTCAGTTGATGTTTTTGCCACAGCAGGTTGTGATGACTGATGATAGTAAGGTGATTCACTGATTTTTTGGTGCGTCCAAAAGGAAGAGTAAAAATTTAAATATGTATAACAATGAAAATGAGGGAGACACGCCAAAGCTTGAACTCAATACTTCATAGCTGTAGAGGGAAGGAACAGTGGCGCCGGGTTTAAAGGAAGTCACTCACAAAGGCTTCAGATGGACTCTGGGACTGTATACACACTAACAAACCATTTCCTCCTCACAAACTCACACACATTGTGAACACTTTAACTGATTTTACACTAGCAATGAACCTGTGGTTATCTGGATGTCAAAGTAAAAGAATAAAATACGCAAACACACTTCCCAGGAATGCATCCTTTCAGAGTGAGGATGATTCCGTTATTAGTACTGTAGAGCTGTAAACACACACATAACAAACAAGATAATGAAGAAACACATCTCCATCATCAACTGTCTTTTTCTCTGTGGACAGTAACCTTTAACCTTTGACTCAGGAATTCTCATGTCTCAGGATTGTTTTGTTTTGCATTGTTGGCATAACATTTTCTTGTACCTTGTGCAAAACACTCTGGGACGAAACTATAATGCCATGTTTTGTGGCACCTTTGTTGCTAGGTTATGTTCTGAGAGGCTGTACTTTGTCCAGGTGGTTCTCCATATTGTTTGAGGCAGTGATAACTGGCATTAATCCTGTGGGGTTAATAAATGTTAGTGGACCTCATGGACTAAAACTCAAAATTCCAGTGAAATCTAGATCTTTATTTAAGGTAATAGCTGTGGGACTGTGGTTTTATTTAGGTAAGTCTGCTGTATTATATATTGCTGTCCTGTAATCCACAAGCAGCAAAAGCAGGTCACCTAAACAGAGCAGACACTTGATTTCTGTGTCATCCAGAGTGGGATCAGGAAATGGGGTCACGAGTTCACATTGACTTCAGAAGTTTGGGATTTTTTTTATGTTTAACAAGGCTGCATTTATTTGAGCAAAATACCGTAATATTGTGAAGTATTATTATAGTATGGTTTTTTTGTGTGACTTGAGTGATAAGATCAGCCTGGAAAGGTCTTGTCTTTCCCAGTCCCGCTTTATCACAGCCCCACCTTTAAACCTTACTGTTACACTTGTTTGCTAAGCACAATGAATGCACACATTTCTATTTCATTGAATGATTTGATCGTCACTGTACTGCATCATGTTTTTAATTAATTCGGTATTTTGGGAAAACAGGTGGTGTCTGCAAGTACTTGTGAAAAAGGCATTCAGTTAGTATCATATTACAGTTGTTCAGTTTTCAGGTGAGTGATTTATGACAGTGATTCTCAACAGGTTTTGCTTCAGGACCAAGATTTTATATTTGGTGTTTATTGTACAAGAGTGTACAAGAATATCCTTTCAGTCAAACATTGAAATTGAAATTCAAATACATATTGACTCTCTCTCTCTCACACACACACACACACACACACACACGCACATATGTATGTGTGTGTTTGTATAATTGACATATTTGCTTATTAACAACAAAAGACTATGGAAAGCATTTTCATTCCTTTTAAAAGTTTAAAAGCCTGTTAATTTACTATTTATACTATGCACGCATATGTGGTTAGTTGCTTTTATTTATTAGCGTTTTTCTTCGCTGTCCATAGTCCTATCAGAACAGGTTCATTTTTAGGTTGTGAGTGACCTACCAGTTGAAAACCATTAGTTAATGATATAACAGACATTGTTTCGTTTAGTTCCTTTCCTTTCCTGTTCACACTGCCAAAACTAATAATGAGAAACAATTAATCTCTCTCTGATGTCATAATGTTATTTTAAACAGGCAGACCTTCTCTTACAGCTGTTATATGGCACAGAAACATGTTATACAGACTCACACCGTTTTGTAGCCCTATGGATGATTGTAAACTGCAATTATGCACGGTTTTCAGTAATGCATCTGCTGTGTTCAATCTGCTGATCCCGAGGACAAATGCTTTAGAGTTTAGTTTAGCATCTTGAAATACACTGACACAGCATGCAGCGCTTCAGAAACGCCAGTGAAATTTTGTATCCCTGCTTTATAGGGACCTAAACTGGTATACTCAGAAATGCACACATAATCAAAAGACAATTGCAAACATACACACAGTGAGTGAGTCTAGACCTCACTTGAAATCTCTACAGAAACTCAAATAACAGAATAAATTCTGCTCAAGTACCTAAGTGCATAACAAAAATATGTGGCTGATCTCTCTCTTGCTCTCTCCGGCCTTTCCTGTTTGTTAAGTGTCAGTGTTGGGCTGAAAACGGTTTGTTTGTGTCTGCTGGGGTCAGTGACCGGTGTGATGAGTTGTCTCTTTACTAAATCAAAATTGACGTATAAATGTTTGCTTGCTGTAAGTCAGGAGCTATAAACCTCAAAATACTGAGGTAAATAACTAACATTTTTCAACTGTCTGTTGCTTAACGTATTTGTCCGTTGTCCAGGAGATGGCGGAGAGCGTGTTTGTCGTGATGTTCTGATACAAGAAAGATACAGGAAATACAATGAAAGATTATTAAAGAGTAGAGCAGCTCTGTGTATATTTAACATACTGCTCCTGTTCACCATTAACACAGGAATGCCACATAGACTTTTGCAATTTGAAATAACACTTGTGCACACATACACAAGATGTGGTCACAGATGTGATGTGGCTAAGCTGCTTTTACCTTTCTGCCAATAATTAAAAATCTTTACCCTTCATTCTCTCTCTGCCATTCACTTTTCATGTAGAATATTTAGCATTTCCTCATTACAGTTGTAGCTAGTAAGAAAAACTTTTTGAAATTTTAAATGTGTGATTTTAAATGTCTAATTTTCCAAAGTGTGATCAATGAAAAAACAAAAATGATGTTGTGTTCTACTAGGCCCCAAATATATTTATGCATTTTGACTTTAAAGTTACAATAAAAATATATGCCTTCATATAATAAAAAAAAAACGAAGTAGTCGAACGTAAGAAAGCACAATCATTTTTCAAAGCATTTTTTAGCAAGTAGCTTGTTAGATATGGAATGATAAAATACAGATACATTGTTTCAAATTATTCAGAATGTTCTGACAGTCTGGTTAGATGTCAGTAAAAAAAATGTACATTAAAGAGATAGTCCTCCCCCCCGAAACATTTTTTTCATTTACTCAGCCTCATGTCATTCCAAATGACTTACTTTCTTCTGTAAAACATAAAATAAGATATTTTTAATTGGAACTGTTGGTAACCAAACAGTTTTGGTTCTCGGTGACTTCCACTGTATGGACAAAAACACACTGGAAGTCAGTGGGAACTGAAACTGTTTGGTTACCAATATTCTTTACATCTTCAAGTATGTTCAGCAGAGGAAAGAAATGCATTCAGTTTTAGAACGACATAAGGACGAGTAAATTAAATAAATTTTTGGGTGTACTGTCCCTTTAAGTTAATGTGATAAACTACACCTGTGGTTACTCCGACATTTAGTTCGTTAAATGTAACAGGAAAAACATGTCTTAAAGTTAGTTCTGAGAAAAGCTCTAGCATCACTTGATGCCACTTGGTTTGATATGTTTTTATCTAAAGCAATAACATTCAGATATTTTCCAGTGTGTCTTAAGTGTCCAGATACTTTTTGAACTGACTGTATATTCATATTCAATAAAATTGGGTAATGTTTTTCTTATTTAGACTGCAGATGAAATTTACATCTTGGTATTTTGGCATTATAAAGCTGTTGCACAAACCAAATTGTCTAAGTTTTTATGATGAAGGGTTTGTTTGCTTGTATAGTGATTTGTGTCTTCCTTTGGTCTGATGGGGCTTAAATGAGCCCTTTGAGCCATTTTTTTTACTATCTTTAACTCTTTTGAAAGACCAAACAAATCTGAATTCAACATGTCTTTATTTTAAACACTAGACCGTTCTTTTCTCACCAGAGTCTTTTTGTAGCCCTGCTGTTTGCTCGGCCGTTCAGACGTGTACAGCCCCACTAAAAAATTAGACTTCCTGTCCTTACTTTTCCATTTCTCCAAATGCGGTGAAGAGAGGGAGAAGAAAATGACATGACTGCACAGGAAACAACAAACTGAACATTATAGGCTGGTTTTCGCTTTCATGGAAAAATGTAAAAAAAATTGCTGCTTCAAGATTCAGGTTGCCACTATTTTGTGGTTTGTCAGTTTCTGCCAGAACTGCACGAGTTCAGAGGAGGCCAAGCACACACTCATCATCTCTTTCTATCTCCCTCGCTCTCTCTGTCTCTTTTCAATTCAGTGTGCTGTCTTGGCATTACTTTTAACTGTACAATATTGACAAAGCATTCAGTCAATACAGGATCAGCACTGGTAGGAAGGTTCATGCACAACACCGGTGTGCAGCAGCAAAGGAAACAGAAGTCATTCTTTTTACTGCAAATTAGTCAAGAGCAACCGTGACAGTTAGCGATCTGATAAGAAAAGATATGATGCAATGACTTCCAATAAAAATGAAGTTACAGGACCACATGTTGGCAAATGGAGGAGAAATTGATGTGACTATAAATCATTTCACTATTCTTTGTGGTTTCTGTCCACATATAGAAGCAAACTACTGCGAGTTATTCCCATACACTTAAATGTTTTAGGTGCTGTTTAGGTTAGATTGATTTTCAAAGTAGAAAAAAATTATTTTTATGATAAAAATATATTCTATTTTTTCATGTTAATTTTCTAGAATTTTTTTTTTCTTGTATCTTGACATTTGTGTGGTTTTAAACCTCACCTTGTAGTGATCACAAAAAATTTTCATCTGGAAGCCATGTTTGTAAAATGTGTCCACTCCCTCTTGTCTCTTGTTGGTTGTGATTGGCATTATTTCTGGGTTTGAGGGATTATTAAAGGATGTTTATAAAGATTAAAGAGTTTCAGACTGGCCAACCAAACTGATGTCAAGTGCAGGGGAAAGTCTTTTCCCCGCTTTCCTCCGGGGGAACAGAATGTTCAGGAGGCTGACGAATCGCTTAGCGTGGCTTGCACTAATGATATGGTGCATGATTGCATGTGTGCTGCTCTTGAGGAAGAAAGAGAAAGTGTGTGCATGAGAAAATAGAGGCTACGAAGCAAGAATTAAGTATTTCATTTCTTTCTCACCACTATAGTGGGCTCGAGATATTTGAGGACTTTTACTTGTCATGCGAAATGTACTCTAGCTTGAGCTCTAAAGATATTACATGAGACATGACAATGAGACATTTTATGCTCCTTGTTTGCTCCTCAATCTCTGGTGCAAGGCAAACCTCGGAGTTCAAGGCAGAGCAAAATTTGAGCCCAGTTATTGATCCACCATAAAATTCTTTCAATATGACTTTTCTTCGTAATTGTTTCATGTTCATTAATTTGCAGCAGTTTCAAGGGGAAAGAGTGTCTTATTACCATCCTTTAGATTTCCATATGTTCAAGGACCTTTTCATATTTTCTTGACACATTTTTAAATTTCACGTTTTTTGCTTGTCTCCACAATTTCATGAATTTTTACAAATAATCTTTTCCCCCTTACCATTCATAGTTCACACTTTTAGTCACCGATTTTGCTTTTTTCTGTTAGATCCTGAGCATCTCGAGTTTCTGTGATAACCACCTCTCACTCACATGTCACCACAACTGATTTTAGTGTCTTTCATTACATAGTTAAAAATGGTATCAAAAGCCAAAGGTTAAGTCATAAACTTAACCCATACTATGCATGCCTACGAGAGATAGTCTAACCATTGTGTGTTAAAATGCAGAAAGTTAAAAATTAGTTGCAGACTGGATTTAGGGATGTAACACTTGACAGGCCCTTGAGCCGGTAGTTTGACACCCATGTTGTAGATTCATACTGTGCAAGTTTCTTTGCATGTGTTGTTGAATTTTTATCCATGGTAGATGGGCATTATAGACATGCATTTGTTAGTTTGCTCTTGTGTGCATGTGAATCATTGTGTGTAGTCCTGACCTTAGAAGCCACTTCACAGAGAGATCTTGCCAGAGTGATTATGAATGTCATGTGTCATGGAAATCTGCCTTGGCTTAGATGTGATGGATCTCCTTCCTGCATGGCTGATACAGTTACTGGATGACTCGTTTCCTTTCTAAACCCAGAAGTACTGCTGCCTGTGCCTTGCACACCATAAAATTATGGGATTATGAAAGTATTATGACCTGCAATCCATACACAGCAGCTCATTCATTTGGGCCCATCTCCATCTTGGTGGGCCTGCCAGTCAAACGGTCATATTGAAATTCACTTTAGATTAAGTTAAAGTATAACATGCTCTCTTACTTCTGTACCTGCTGTTACTGTGAGTGCTTTCGCTGTGTTTAGTGGAATATTTAATAAGGCTTGGGGTTTTACCAAACAACTGGCGACTAAACAGACAATTACTATTAAGACATGTTGCATTAGACTTAATAAGAGTCATTTTGAATATACATGATTGGTAAATAAAAAAAGTGGGTAATGGCTCACAACTTCAAATTTATAATTAAAAATGGCTACACAAGTTTTATTTTTAATTTGAGTAGCACTGTCCTGTAGGCTACTTATAGTGTGCATTGCTGTGGCCAGAACAGACCTTGGCGTGTAAGACGTTCTAAATCTTGCTCAGCATCCTGAGGGTGTGATTAGGGGTGTCTGTCACTATGAATGTTGCCATAGAGACAGGCACATAGACAGAGGGCAATATCAGTGAGTTGTGCTGCTGTCAGCAAAAGTGCAGCAAGAAATCGATGCTGCAATTATTATTGGTTGTGGTGAGGGGAGGGCCAACGAAGCAGTGCATGTCCTTTCTCCTTTGTCATCCGCTTCCCCCTTCCAAGGTCTTCCTTAGCTTAGTGGCCAAATCTTTCCACTGGCTTATTAATGTGTACTTTGATTTTTAAAAAGCACAAAAAATTGGTTAGGGTGAAGGTTGAAACTGAAGGTTTGTGAATGTAAAATCATGCACAGATGCATTATGTATTCAGGTTTTTGTCATTGACTAAACACTCATTGATGTGTGAAATCTGAAAACAAATTTTACAGACATTTCTCATATTGTTTTTTTATCATAAATATGTTTGTATTTGTTTTACAACAGACACTTAAGCTTTGTTCTTTTTTTTTTGTCTTGCAGGTGGTCAAAACTCACTTGGATCACCAGTGATAATGGAGACAAGGCTGAAATAAAAAGTATTCAAAACATCCTCCTGAAGGTGGGAGGAAAACGGGGACCTGTCCTTTATAATTTCTTCTTAAGAGTCCCGGGACCACTTAGAAAACACCACCATACAAATGTGTACCCCTCCATCAAACAATCATAAAGACTTCACAGTAGATTAGTATCAGAAAGAAAACATGACAGACACAACAAGTCGCCATCTGAGACACAAGTTGCAGAGCTTAGGACGACGTCTGGATGAGCTTGAAGAGGCCAGAGGAAAACTACAGAAAGCTGAAGATGAACTTCTTGACATTCAGGACAAAATCATTCAGGCTGAGGGTAGCAATTCCTCACTGCTCGCCGATGTGGAGACAATGCGGAAGAGATTGCTCAAAATTGAAGGCAAAGATGAAGAGGTCAGGAAAGCGGAGGATCTTTGTCGTGAGGTTCGGGAGAAATTAGATCAAGAAGAGAAACTTACCAAGAATCTTAAAGCAGAGATTGAGCGTCTTCAGCGTAGAATGACTGAACTTGAGAAGCTTGAAGAGGCTTTTGGTAAAAGCAAGTCAGACTGTACCCAGTTGTGTCTTAGTCTTAATGAAGAGAGAAACCTGACCAAAAAGCTTGCAGCAGAGCTTGATACCTTGAAGGCCCGTGTCAAGGAAGTGGATACCTCTGAAGCTCGACTTGACAGGGCAGAAAAATCCCTTACTGCAGAGATGGAGAAACTAAAGAGTCTCACTCAGACTTTTGTGACTGAACGCAAAAGACTTCTGGAAAGGCAGAGAGAGGATGAGAAAAACATACTCAGGCTGACTGAGAAGCTTGAACGTCAGAAAAATAAACTAGGTCCAGCAGACCACAGCCAATTTGATTCTAGAGATCTTCGAATTGAGGATGAATTCTCAGCAGGCCTTACATGCAAACTGGCCAGGAAGAAGAGTCTTGACTACTTGAAGCATTCAGGTGACCTAGATTTGAGAAATGAATCAGAGAATGAGAAAAATAGCTTAGACGGGCAAGAAGATAATAAAGTTAAAGACCTCAGCCAGGAAGTAGAAAGACTGAAGAATCGTTTGAAGCAAATGGAGTTAGTGGAGGAGGACTTGAAAAACATGGAATCCAAGAATGCTGAATTGATAGAAAAGTACCAGCAGGAGAGAAACCGTAGTCAAGCTCTCCATGACCAGGTTGAGCAGATGAAAATGCAGCTCAGTGGTTGCAGCAGTAGTAATGGAAACTCTGCAATTACCAGCACTACAAAGATCCTAGAGAATGGCAAGGCAGAAACTGAAGAGATCCATGTACGAGGCTTCAGACATGAGAAACCTAAATTGCTAAATAGGAGTCCTGCTGCTTCTGAACCAGTCACCTCAAAGTACAAAAGCAGAGAGGCATCTCCTCAGCAGAGGCGAGAAACTAAGCAGAGGAACAAAGACCTGTGTCACTCCACAGAAAGCTCCCCAAAGACTGTACGAAGGACTCTTAGTCCAGCACATAGTGTCAGGAAAGGTATGAGGACTGGTGCTTCCAGTACTACTTCTGATAATGGGACAAAAGATGGAAAGAAAGATGAAAAAATTGGAAGTGCCTCATCAAGTACTCTCAGTGAAAGCAAGAAAGTTTCAGTCCTTAGTCGCTATCCTCCAGCTGCTAATGACCAAAAGTCTTGGAAGCCATCGGTCAAGCAAATCGACAGTGATAGCAATAAGAGTCGAACAGAGAAGTTGTCCAGGTACCCTGGAAATGATAGTGAATCAAACAACTCTGATGGGTCACTCCTAATTTCAGCCAGTGCTGCTGTCATTGCTTCATCTGAGAAAGGACTAACTGAACCTGAGAGTCTAGATCAGGATGCTTCTGCAATGTTGAGTATGTCCAAGGCAAATGGTTCCTATACTGCTTACAGATCGCATGTATCTCCATCTGTTCTGAGTGACCATGGTTCTGATGGTCACTCCTCAGCCTCCGAAACAGAATCCACTGGCTCCAGACGATCGGCAGGTGAGCAAAACGACCCCCTGATGTCAAGTGGAAGAAAATACACTAGATACTCACAGCTGCAAGAATCTTACTCTGATGGTTCCTCAAAGGTCCCCTTCAGCGAGGAGCAACACAGGCCTCTTACGGTGGAAGGGGATACCCAGGAAACTACGCATTCTACCTCAGGTATTGAGGTCCGCAGGGTATGCAGCCCTCGTGAAGCCCTCCGGTCAAAAGCTATCATCAAGCAAGCCATTGTTGAGATTGATAGAAAGGAAGTGATGTCAGGGGGAGTCACAGAGCCTTTGACCACCAGTGGGAAACCCAAGATCTCCACTAAGCCAGTATTGACTAGCAAGATGACCAGCAGTATCACCTTCTATCCCAATGACCCCAGCTCCTCTCGAACAAGCAGTCGAAGCAGTAGTTTATCAAGCGAGCCCCCTTCCAAGGAAAGGCACACTTCCACAAGTAATATTGTCATCAGCCCCAGTATTGAGCACAGAGGTAGCATCGCTATACCTTACGAAATATCCATCCCTAAAAGTGAGATCACTCTACATCAAAGTGAGGCTGATGCTGACTTTTCTGAAACTCACAGTTACCTTGAGACTGCTCCTGTGGAGGCAGCCCTCGTATCTCAAAGCAGCTTCAGCTTCCAGTCTTCAGAAGCTTCAGACTTGAACAATGACATTGAGTCTGGCTTTGAGAGCAGCAGTGGCAGCACCACCATGACCAGCTGGAGAAGCCACCACAGCCACCACTCATATGATGACAGCTTGCCAGAAATGAGAAACGTCACTGTCAGGAGCACTTGGAGGAGCCGTGGGGCAGCTTCTGTGGATGAATCTGCTCGAGCGCTAAGGCAAGATGGCTCAGAGGATGATGGCGAGTCTGCAACCACCTGGAGAGCGTATAGGGCAACTACAGTGATGGACACTCCATCAAACTCCAGCACTGTTGCTAATTGTGGAGGGAAACCAAGCCCAGTCGAAGTATACATGCGTAGGATCAACAATGCAGCACCATCGTTGCCTGATCTGGGACGACGGAACAAGAAGACTCCTTCACCAGAGAGGGCTATTGCACATGAGCCTGTCAGTGCTCAGCAACTTCAGCCAAGAGGCCGTAAACACCCCATGGTGAGTACTGACTTTTTACCTTTTGACCATATTCAATACAAATATTTTTTTATAAATAAAAAAAAAAGATAATTTTATAAATTAATTTAACCTTTAAATACATTTTATACATGTATTTGACCTTTTAAAGATTCAGGTGTTTACCATAGTTTCACGTTTATTTTGAATTCTCATCATGATATATGCTAGTTTGTTAGTATGAATGCATAATATTTCTTGCCAATTTAAATTTGTACTGCTCAGTCCACCGATGGATGTTTTTCAACATGGTCAGTTTAGATCAATGAAGATAAAGTTAAACAGTGGATAAAATTAAGGGAGCTCCAATCATGATTTTTGTTTTTTACAATGGGGCAATTGTTGCACAATAGTTTACACCCAGCACAATCCTGATTTCTTGAGCTGTATGTGATGCGGCCTTAAGCCCAAACTTCGGCCGTACGCATTCTGCACTTTCCGTGACGGTCCGCACACTGTCCTTGTGACGCAATTTTCATCATCAGAAGTGTCCCTGGATGTCCATGCACACTGTCCATGTGCAGCCCAATTTTTGTGACCATGCGGTCCGCATACAACAGTGCAGAAGCTAGGTGAATATTATACGTGTGCGCTTTGAGTGTGCATGAGCGCACAGTCTCTAGAGCGCGCGAGTGCTGAATGGTTTAAACACTGGCGAGACTTAAAAAGAAATGCAAATTATAAACTCTATTGACAATGTGACACTGCCTCAATTGTGCAAGTGACAATTCCTGTCAACTGTGCAGGGTGCAACTCGCTTAGTGCAGACGTGATGTGGTGATTTGAAGCCATTTGCGCGTTTTGAGAGAGAGAAAGAGCGAGTGCACATTGATTCATTCACGCTGTTTGAAATTACGTCTCACAGAAAGTTTTCAAGTTACTTTGTAAGTTATTTAATAAAGAAATATGAATTGTAACTCACCTTCAGCATTATAATTATTTTACCCACACCGGACAGAGATTGAGACGGTGCCACTGCATGTCATGGCAAACCGCTCACGGCAGGCGTCGTCAGCTTGAGATCGGCCTTTCCCAAAGCAATATTATCCAAAAGCAATCAGTAGCCGATCAATTGGAGCACCCCTACATAAAATATCCTGGTAAAATTGAGGTTAGGTCAGCAATATGCTTATGCAAATCATCTGATTATCCAAATCCAATCTTGCTTGTTTATTCTCTTGGTAGTTTGTGTTCTCTCCCCCCATTCCCCACCCCAGGTTTGTGCACATATTTGGTGCCACCATTTTAATTATTATTACTCATTATTAATATAATATCGATACGTTTTAATATTTAGCCATGGAATATAACACTTTTTTATTTTGTTTGATTTGGAAGTTTTTCTTGTAATACTCTGCATCTGGAAGAAGGTGAAGAGGACAGATATTTTGTAAGCATGAAGTATTTTTAGATCACTCTCTTTCTGCTGAAAGAGGAAAAATAGGCCCTTGAGATATCATTTCTCTTCTGTTTTTCTTGATATGGAATCCTCACCAGGAAACTGTGTTTTCCAGTTGTAGCCACTCTATGTCTTTAGTCATTTGGATACATTATAAGTACATGTAAGACTAAGCTGAAGTGAGAATTAATAAACTAGGCTCTTATTGTTTATATTAGTAGTTTAAACCTGCTTTCTTTCCCCTTCTTCCTTGACTTCAATATTTTCAGAGTATGGAACTTTATGATAAGGTAGAAGTCTTCAAGTTAATATTTTTGCTTCCTTTTAAAGTGGTATAATACTCCACATGAATGGCGAAAATTATGTGGACACCTCCTAATTAATGGGTTCAGCCAGTTTTATGTAGGTCCCTACATGTTTTTTTTATATATATATTTATACGAATAAAGCTGTTTTCATTTTTTGGAAGTAATATTTCTTTGTAAGATATTGATACATGCAAAGAGTGTTGAAAGCTAATGATGGACAGGTCAGAGACCATGCCTTTGTTTTCAGCAAAACTGTTAGTCAGGTCAACGGGCAGTTTTTGTCTCACCAGCTAAACCAATTTGAGTCTGGCGTCACCCCAGCAGTCAAAACAAAACAGGGAAAGCAGGCCCTTTTCACTAGCTTTCACCCTTTTTCACTTACTGAGAATACAAGTAAGAGAATAGAGCTGCATCCTATCAGCGCACCAATTACCATCATCCTCTCATTAAACATCTCAAACAGCCCAGCCCACAAATTTACCCACAAAGACCTAATTAAATTACTGAGATGGCCTTTGAGACTCAAACATGGCCCCTTCCTGGCACACGACTTCAAAAACAAAAACTGCCCCTTTTTCTCCAATCTCTCTTTCTCACGTTCTATTTCATGCCATGTTTGTTTTGTTGTTGTTGTTTTTTTGTCTATTGCTCTGATGAATGGTAAATGTCTGTTCGTTTATCTGAGAAAGCCGAAAGATTAATGCACAAGTGAATTCTAGCACTTGCATAACCAGAGGCCAGATCATTTGTCTTACTCTCTTCTCTCTATCACTCAGTGAAGGTTAGTTTTCTTTGTACTACAGATGGTTCTTCTTCATGCTGTCATTGCAGCTGTAAGTTAATATACTGCTATTGTGATCACACGATCATTCATTCCCGCTTATTTCTCTCTGTCGGGGTTCTCTGTCATTAATCTTTTATCTCTTTCAACTTTAAAGCGTCTTTCCATCTGTAGAAGTAAATGTGATTTGTACCATAAACCTTTAAATTGAAAGGGGTAAAAAAACGGATAAAAATATGTATGCCTTTTCTTCAAATGAGTGCATTTTTTGCTTTGTGGTAAAAAATAAACTCCATCAAAACACTCAGGAGTTTGTTTTATTTATCTACTACATCCAACAGTTTACTTGTACGTCACAGAAGAATTCTGTGAGTTCAGTCGTTTTCTTTTCCACTACAGTGTAATTTTTGCCATGATGGTGATGGGAAATTTTTAAGTGAATGACATTCTTTAGAATAAAATAACACTCCTTTGTCTTGATAATGCTAATTTCATAGCTATTTTTTGTATGTATACTAAAAATACACATTACGAATAATATTTTCATACTTTTTTGTGTAAAGAGTGACACTTTGTTTTTTTTACACAAGTATCACTCTTTGTTTAGATAAATAGTATTTTTAAAATATGTAAAATATATTTTATAATGGATTTGCATAGTCTAAGTTTGAAAGTCTGGGTCTGGGTCAAGTCTAAAACAATAAAATCTACACATTAAATTGAAAAGCATTAATATAGCCTTAGGCAAAAAAATGAAATGTTTAGTTTGAATACAAGTCAACTCCTAGGACGTAAAAATGCCAACAGTCAAAGAAGCAACTACATATTCTCAGTCTAGCAACTGATTGAAAGCAAACTTATCCATTCCCACTCAATCTGCAGTCCATTAGGAAGGATTTATCTAATCAGCCATGGTCAGGCATGCATTCAACTTTATCTCCAACTCATGTGACTTTACTTTTTTTTACTAATCATCCCAATAAATACCTCACTTAGGGTTATCATTATGATTGTGACACAACATGATCAATGTTTAAATGAAGAAACCCTATAAACTGAGAATTAGTTCAATTTTTTTAGCTGTTTGTAGATAATTACGAGTTGCATTGTAAAACTCCTCAGACTTCAGCTAGTAAAACAGATTTGTGGTAAGTGAATTGTGGTCACAGCTGTGGATGCAGTATTGAATTGTTGATTCCATTATTTCTATTTATTTCTCTGGACCTGTATCACATCACGTGGTTCCTTTTTTTTTATCTCAGTGTATCTACAGTGGAATAGTTTGACCGTGGATGTCTTTATTTAAACCTTCAGACGGATTTCCAGACTGTGTCTTATATAAGATCAATACCACAGTGATTATAGGGAGATTCAATCTGTCCATCAATGATGTGGTGTCGTTGTGCTGATGGGGCAGAGGTATTATCTCCTCCATTATTAATGAAGGCACGTGTCCAGGACTGTCCTCACAGATCAGTCATCTGTTTCATGTCTCTGACACAAAGCCTATGTGAGTCAAATATATGTGCTAAAGTCGTCAATACTCCTGCTGCGTGGAGAGCAGTATAAAGTAAAGTAATCCTGGTTGGCCAGATGTCGTGTTATGTTTAGAGCTGGAATGACTTTTCATCCCTGCGTATAAAAATACACAAATCTGGAGTGATTTATGGAGGAATTTTGATCACAGGTTTTTTTTTTTTTTTTTTTTACTGGAAATTAATATGGGACAGTTGTGCTTAGGCAGGCAACCATTAGCTACTTATTAATATAACACTTTGCTTACATAATATAATAACACTTTGGTTAATGGCATCTGTATAGTGTGATTTTTATATATATATATATATATATATATATATATATTTTATCAGCTTGGACAGAATCACCTTCTATCTTGTTTAATGTTTCTAAATGAAGACACTTACAACTAAGTGAAGAAAAAAGTAGCACTAAATAGAATTGGTCATTCGTTTTCAATAATTTGTAGTGTTCATAAAAATATTGCATACACAATTTAAATGTGTACAGTAAGTATATCAGAAGGTAATACTATAGTACTTTGATATCCAGTATGCCACAGTTTTGAATGATAATGTTGGTATTGTGGAATTTACATGGTATAAAAGAATACCATGTTATTACCTTTATGATGTTTGTTTTTCCATTGTATTTTAAAATGATCTAGCTAATGTATTTTTTTATAAACTAACTAATAATTTAGTTAAAACTGAATTTTAGATTTAAAAAAAAGCATTTTTTTTTAAGAAATGCTTTTAAAAAGGATGCTCAACTCATAATCAGACTTGCATACTTGAACCACATAAATCACACTGGATATAAAATAATGGAATTTATTTCATTAGTTTTTTTTTTTTTTTAAGATAGAATTTCAAAATCTTATAGACCACATGTTCTGCTCTTGGTACTGAGAACATAAACACTTATCTGTGTTAGCCAATTTTTTATAAAAAAAAAACAAAAAATAACTTTTTGCCACTTCAGGACAATCACTAGGAGCAAGTTACAGTTACAAGCTGTAACTTCACATTATTCACATAAATGGCTTTCCTGTACCATGGATTTACATGGAACCCATTCCGTCATGACATCTTTCTGTAAGATTGTGCTTGGGTCGTTTCCACACGTTGCCCCTTCCTGAGTGACACAGGAAGTTGCAAGGTTGCGCCTGCCCATTTGGCAGCCGATGCATCGTAACTGGTTTCCTGTACACCCACCTCTCGTATCCCAGCAGGCCTCAAGCCCTATTATGGACAATTAGCATCTGTCTGCTGTGTATGAAATTCCACAGCAGTGTGTGGCATATCCTGCTGCCTCATTTGGGAACTTTTTCCAAATTGACGTCATAAACCATTTGGTTGGCTGTGTAAAGTCTCCACCTTCATGGTAAAGAAAAGAGACAATAGTCATTCTATATTAGGACTTGTTCTGCGGTCTGAGCAATTTCTCTCCTCTGACGTGTCTAATAAATGTTTGGTCTGATACTTATACCTTTTTTGGAATTGACAATAAAGATTTTAATTAAGCATCTAATGTTTAAAATAGTTCTCTTTAGGTCCTTGCTCTGTTGTTCACACCGTTTCTTTCGCTTTTTTTTTTTTAAATTTTGGAACCCAAACTTGCATGATATATGTGACCCTAGACCACAAAACTGGTCATAAGTGTCATTTTTTTTAAATTGAGATTTATACATCATCTGAAAGCTGATAAGCTTACCATTGATGTATGGTCTGTTAGGACAGGACAATATTTGGCCGAGATACAGCTATTTGAAAAGCTATTTGAAGTTGTCCAAATAAAGTCCTTAGCAACTCATATTACTAATCAAAAATTGTTTTGATATATTTACAGTAGAAAATGTATCAAATATCTTCATGGAACATGATCTTTACTTAATATCCTAATGGTTTTTGGCATAAAAGAAAAATCGATAATTTTGACCCGTACAATGTATTGTTGGCTATTGCTACAAATATACCTGTGCTACTTATGACTGGTTTTGTGGTTCAGGATCACATATATACATGTTCCTTCAGTTGTGGAAAACCTGTAAATATCAGCCTGGAAAATTTGTGGAAATTGATAATATATCAAAAAGTCACGGAAAGTCTTAAACATTTCTATAAATGTATTTATTATATCCATTAGAAAATGCTCTTTGTCAGTCTGTATTTTTTTTTTTATGAATCCTATACAATAATCACAACTGAGTGGAAAAGTAATATTTTTAATAATATATTACTGAACCCTAAAGAGATAAATACAAATTGCATTTCATGGCATTTCTTTATTTGCTTTAAATGCCAGTTACATATATTGCCATTCAAATAAAGGGATTTTATTTTCACAACATTCACAAATCAGTGATATTGCATATATTAAGATGAAAATTTCACAGTCAGGCAATTATGTGATTGTCACAGGCCTATATCCCTTCCAAACATGACAGAATTTGGTGAATAAATAAATCAATTGAAATCATTGTCACATTTGTTGTATCTTTGTTCTCTTCCCAGTCTGCAGATGATCGAGAAAGCGCTCCGTCCTCATGGCGAAGGCAGCCTGCAGGTGACGTGGACCTGTACGATAGGTCTGGGAGTCGTGGAGCGTGGTCTAGCAGAAACCGCACAGCTGATGGAAACCAGTCGTGGTCAAATCGCCATCTGGACAATTGACCCAGATTACCCACATTTCCAACTAGAGGTATGTGTTTTTCTTATAAACTTATTCAGTTAAACTTATCAAAATCCAGATACCATAGAGGATTCTGGTTTATACTTAAAGCGAGCTAGAAGCTAATTACTCGCATGTTAATGAGTCTTGACCTAAAGTATCCTCGTGTGTTTTTATTGCCTCAGTTCTTACATCTCTTTTGCGCAAGGAATGAAGCTCATCTCATCTCTTCATTTACACCATATCTTTAAAGACCATCAGATGAACAGATTTCCAGGCAGTGACCCCTGGGAACCTCCTCGTCGTACTCTTACATCAACCACACCTGTATGATTTCACCATCTTCCAGCTGTCGTTTGGGAACAGAAGTCACATGTTCCTACAGCGATGAATCCTCTTCTGCTCCCCGTAGTGTATTAAAGTCTTCAGATGTGACAAGGGAGAGGAGCAGACATGTGACTGTCTTGGTGTTTGGAGGATGTGAAAGGGGCTTTGGATCAGCATTTTGAGAACCCCACACAGTCCTCCCTGGTGCCACAGGTCCTGGGAGATGTCCAAACTTGAGTTTTCATGTGTTTTCACAAGGAGCAGGTTACAGCTTGTGGCTTTTTAAGTAGTTTGACAATCTCACTTTTTTCTGGGTGGTGTTTAATTCAGGAATCAATTGGGATCATTGCACACAGCTAAAATTAATTGATTATCCAGGTGTTCACACATAGAGCCAGTAGTCAACCACATGCTAAGTCTTCAGTATGCATTAATGTACATATACCCAGCTTTTCTTGCCTGGTGCCCAAGTTTATTTGATCTCATTTGTAATTTGCTCCTTGTATCTGATCATGTCTATTGAACTGTATTATTTTACTAGTTTGTTTAATTCCTTCATCTTCATCTGTTTAATTGGATTTGATGGTCTCACAACCAGCATAGCGAATACACAGGACCACCAACACTAAAAAGCTGGGAAACGCATCTGCATGTTGACTCTGCCCCGTCTCAGTAGCTCTGAAGGGATGTTGGCTTTGATTCCAAACCAGCTAGAGAAGAATCCAATCATCTAGAGCTCATCTCGATGTGACCTCATCCATCTGGGTAGCTAACCGGGATTAACCCAAATGCTGGACATTTATGGAGGATTTTCAGAGTAGACTCCTCACAGCCGCTCTGTGACTCTACTCGCAAACTTTGCACAGAAAGACATTGATCCGAACTCTGTGTGTCACAGGAAACCAGCGTTAGGGATTCTGCTGGTTCGAGTCAGTCTAAAAAAAAAACCCTAGATGGGTTGTTTTCAGTTATTTCAGCTGTAAAGCTTGTTGAGCCTTGAGGGTGGCTAGCATGACACCACAGAGGATCCAGAATGCTTTAGTTAAGAATGCCTGTGCCTGGATAAATGGCCTCACCATTGAAAACATTGGAATGCCCATCACTTTGTCCTCATGCGGAAATATTATTGAATAGAGCTGCTGCAGTTGAAATGTCTTGTACTGTTTCTGTTAGGTTTTAAACTCTAGTGCCGCCAATGATTTATTTTCTCATTCAGGCTCGGATTCCTCTTGTCCTTAAATACTCTAAAGTGTCTGTGTGTATTAATATCTCCCTTATACAATACCATGTCTCGATCGAACCCGACGATGACGACGAAGGGTCCATTATCCCTCGGCCCGCCAGATGATCTGTCTCCAATGTCACTGGAATGTGGGATGTTTTATTTTTCTGTTTGTTTTAATCTAATGCTGTACATGTAAAGTTCTGGGAGTTGATGTTCGGGTGGGCAGTTTGCTATCTTACTTGTATTAAGATTAAGGCAGTTATTACTGCTTTAAAAAGATCCACGCCTCACCATCACAGTCAGTTTTGCTTCGTTCTGGTTTCATGTGCTTCTGTGTCCTGTATTCATCGCTCTGCTTGGGCTGGATGGAGTCTTTGAAACACGAGTGGAATTTTTAATTTTTTTTGTCTATCGATTGATCCATTTTATTTAAGTCATTCTAATGAATTTGTAAATGCACTTAAATCATTAAAACAGTTTTGTAAAGTACAAAAACAGACTAGATCCTTCTGAAAATCATTTCTGATGTATAAATAATGTTTTTACAGCTTTGGTTTGGATTATACCTCAGAAATGGAGACACTACGCATAACTGATGTGGCTTAGCAGCAAAAAATGTAACGTGTAACGAATAATGTAATGATTTTACCACCCAACATAAAACTAAGACTTCATTTTCTACACCATACAGCATTTATAGTATATATTTTTCATGAATGTCTGAAAGTTTTTCATTAACTCATTAGACTTCGGTCGGTGGTTTGGCTTTGTACATTCCAAATTTGGGTGTATGCTTTGTTCTGCACAGTAAAATCAAACATGTGTCTTTCCAAATGCATTCCCCAGACTTCACCTCTACTTCCTGTTCAGGGGTCTTGGGCTGAAGTGAACATGCTGGTTCCTGTATCTCATGCCCTTACTTTCCCAGAATACCTTCGTGCTCTGGGCTGCTGTAATCCAAGCTGCCGATCCCTAAAGCCATTTTATTAGCTGGCTAAAGCAGTGGCAGCAGGCCTGATATATGACCCCAGTGTTGGTTGCAGGTCGTAGGTCAGTGCTGCATTTGATGGGCGTATAACTTGTGAGGGAGGAAGTGAGACCAGCTAGCAGCAAAAAAGCAGAAAGGGTGAACGGCCAACTCTTTGGGATGGTGTCCATGTGTGGACCAAGAAGAACCAGGAGGGTCAGCCTGGATTCTGTAGAGTTTTAGCCATTTCTCAACTTCCACAAATAGTTTCAGGCATTATGAATTGTAAATCCCTTTATAATAAAATTGTGCCCGCTCAAAGCTTGCAAACATGATCCTAAAACTGCAGCATGACCCAAACGGATGTGATGATATAGTGCGAGTCTGTACTGGAAATACCAGCAGACTCTTCCCTCCCAACCCCCCCGGCCAGGCAAAGGTCTCTCGGCTGCTCTGTGGCTTCAACCGCAGCTGTCGGAAACCGTCGTTTTTATGTGCTCACAAGTCAGTCCAAAGTTTCTGAAAGGTCTTTTTAAAGAGGCCGACTGAATCCGCAATTCTCAAGGAATTCTTCCTCATTTCTCAACCCCATTTACTAATGTGTCAGTGTGCCGTTCGCCCTCAGAAGTCATCTAACACATGTCTCTGATTTTCATTCCTCCACTTGTGTCTTTAGCTGTCTGTGGAAATAATGGCTGTGAGCTTCGATTACACGTCTCAGAACAGATCAAAGGTTATATAGTTTCACATACTGTTCGTTTAAAAGAACTAAATCAAGACAATATATCTCCCTACATCAAGGTTTTCCCATCTACATCAATTTTGTGTACATTTATGAGGTCAATCTTAACCTAGTTTTGACACCAGTCAGTAAGCATTACCATGTTTAGCTTCTGACAGTTGGTGATTACTCAGAATGTTTTTAAATCATTTTTAGTGACTATTTTCTAAGCCTTATTGAGGAGAGTAGTTGTATTTTTTTTCTAAATGTCATAAGCAATAAAGTAATATTGAATGTACAGAGAAATTTTGAAAGCTGTTATATCCGCATTGTGAGCCGGCATTGGTCCTGAAAGGTCAAAAATATGTCACGGTGTCATGAAATATCACTCCAGAATCTGCACTTAACCAGCACTTAACGTAAATGACTCTTTTAACCTTTTCCTTTATGGAGTTCATTTTCTAATAGGCCTGTTTTTCCCTAATTCACTTCCCCCTAATTAATTGAATGTACAGCCATCAAATATGTATGTATGTATGTATATATATATATATATATATATATACACGTGTGTTTGTGCACTGGCCAAAATGAAAGGATAAGTTCACCTGCAGCAACTGTGAGACAGACCTTGTATTGTTGGGGTTGACAAATGGACTGTCCACATTATTTGTATAGACTGCAAAGCGTTTTATTTTAATTTGTCGTTATTATTTTTTCTGTACGGCCAAGTGCTTTGTATTGTCTGTTTCAGTTGACACGTAATGCGCCAAAAATCATTCCAAGATATTTTTGTAGTTTACAAGGAAACAAACAGCTTCTTAAGCATTATTGAAATTAAAAGGGTAAATATTTCTGTTGTCAAGCTTTTCCTTCTTTATTTGCTTGTTTTCCCCCTCAAACACCAATCGGATAGGTTTTATTTAAAAGTATCCTGTAATTTTGTAAAGTGGGCCATGTTTAAGATATGTTAAATGTTTTCCTTTTTGTTTATTGTGTAGATGTGTACCTTATTGGGCTCCTGGAGAGTGTTTTTTGTTTGGATTATTAATTTCAATATATTTTATTCATAATTTGTATGAACTATTAAAGTTAGCAGACTCAGTTAAAAGTGTTAATTCACCAGCTTTCAAGCGTTGCTTTTTTCTTTCATTCTAAGGAAAGTGTTTAGGTAAAATAAGATGGATATGTTGAGCCAGAGGCTCAGTATGGTTCAGTTCTGTACTGTTCTCATCTTTTATTAACCGCTCAGACTGTGGGTTTCCCTTCTGTTCATTCAGGGTTCATTCATCTCCTGTGCCATATTAAAAGTGCTGCCAAAGACCGATTTCAGGCCTTAAACACACATACGCAAACATGCTGTAACACACAGAGTAACTGAATTCAAGTTCACTGATATTTGCTTACACTGTCTCTCAAATACACTGCACATATAAATACAGGCCTGCATCATTAAAGAAGGGAGACAGAATGGTTATCAAGCAGGTGTTGGTCTAGCGTGAACCTGCAGTGAGGACACAGGTGAGCATGCTCATTGTATTTAGCCTCTCAGTGTCGGCAATAACACTCTGTGTTTCAGTCTTACACCTTTGTACTGTAATATTTGTGCACGTTTCAGCTTAACATGTTTCAGCATTGTGCATCTCTTTAGGCTGAACTGCAGACTATATGTATTCCAGCTAATATAATAAAAGCAACTTGTTTGTAACAGGTTTGGGTTTGTGTTTTTATCTAGTGTCTTTTGATGGTTACTAGACATGATGGACAATGTACATCCAAGAAGCTCTGCCGTCAGTTAATACATATATTGGTAATAACAGCGCAATAAAAACAATAATCACACCCCCCTTTGGTTTTAGCTGGCGGAACATATTCTTTGTGTGGTGCCAGATAGATCAATCTAAATACAACTCCTCAGTTAGAATAAGCAACGCTATATTCCAGTCATGACAGTAAAATGAGCGGTTTACCAATGTATTTTTGTCATTTTGAAGCTTGAGAGCCTGATTCACATTTTATAAGGAAAAAAAAATCCTGGATATTAACCAAAAATTCACTGGGAATTTGAAGGCCCATTTACTCCAAGAACAATAATGAGAATAGTTAAGTCCACACCACAACTATACTGATAATGACACACAGCAGCATTATTACTGGAATCAGAACCTTTTTTTGTTCCAGCTGATTAATGATTAAAACTGACAGCCGATCAGAATCCAGACAACTTTAAAGAAAGTGAGCATTTTTTAGAGGTAGGTGACATAATTGCACCGGTACACTTATACTTAATAGAATGTTATCGTCTGTTGGTGTGAACACTAATATAGTTATTGTTTTTGGTGTGAACAGTTTGGAACACCACGAGGGTGAGTAAATTAGTTGTGAATGTTCCTTTAAGGCATCAGTACATTGTAAAGTAAACGTATGATCTGCATTTTATGGCTTGGTACTGATAAATAACATTGACTATTTCAGTGAGTTCATAAAGCAACAGACTGTTTAGAGAGAAAGAGAAAGACACCATAAATCTGACAGGATGCTGCAAAGAACTCTAAAACCAGACTTGGAGAGTTCACTCAGCATCAGAATTCACTATTATTTGTCCAAGTCCTTGAAACGGCTCCTAAAGCTTTAATCCTGTTCTGAGACTGAGAATTATCAGCATAATGGGACAGTTTTTTTGAAAGACATCCAAAATGGATGTTAGAAAATTCTAGACAGTGAAGTCAGTCTTGTTCCCGCCTTTTATTCCAGTGTAGAACATTCATCAGCATTACCGAAAAAAAGTTTAAAAGCATTTTAATGGAGCGTTAACATGAAACTGAAAAAAAAAAAGAAATATTAGAAGGCCTATCTGAGTGTGAAGGTGTTGTATGAGTGTTTGTGCGCACGCATGAGTATTTTAGTCCATGGGAAGTATATTTCTGCACTCTGGGCTGCAGGGTGTGTGGGGGTTTCTGTGTTGAAGGGCACATTGTGAAGTTGTTGTAGTGTGTGGGTGAGTAAGAGTAGCATCTGCCTGTGAACAGGATGAGTCAGGTTTGAGTTCTGACACACTCGTGTACCCATTACTGCAATGCCTGTGCATCAGAAATCACATTCAAAAACAAACATACTCCGAGTCTAACGCAATGAAATATTGATCAGAGATCCCAGAGGGCATCCAGGTGTCTTTGAGAATATTGCAGTACGTCAAAGGTGTTAAAATACGAGTTGAATTGTCAATCAATTTGAATATTATGCAACCAGATTATGGAGTCTGTCCTGAGGCGGTGCAGCTCGCGCATCATTTCCGGTTACCGGCTAACGTTGTGGCTTTAGAAAAGTCAATAAATCTGTAGAGGGACTGGTCTTGAAGTTGCCTGCAGTTAACAGTTCAACATAAAAGCATCCACAAAATACCGTAATATCTAATAGACATGATTTGAGGGTGATTCAGCTCTGTGGTCAATGAGTCGAATGTACTCACATTATCAAAACCACTGGACGACTGCAGTATTATGAATTAAAGTACAGTTGTGGCATCGTGGTGCAGGCTGCTCAAGGCTCTAATCATGAACCAAACGGCTGGGGCCAATATCAGCTCAGGTCCCTCAGACTCCCACAATGCAGTGCAGCTGCCAGGGCCCACACCACACAAACTGGGGCTGAGGCCAGAGGCCTGGAGGGTTATAGCAAGAACAGACAGCGCCAAAAGAGAGGCCAAAAAAGCCTCTGGGCAGCATGACATGTGAAGAGACTGGATAAACTAAGAATAAAAAAGCAAAGCAGACAGAAATGGGAAGGAAATGGCCATAACCAAAAGAAGAAAAATGAGACCATGAAAAGGGGCTTAAGAAGCAGGTTAAGAGAGTGTTTGACCAAAATATTGTGTATTCTATATGTGGATTTCTATAGAAATTATGGATTACGCAAACAAAATTTCACAAAACAATGGTAAATGGAATGCCACTCAGGGAACAGAAAGGAGTGCAGGGTTGAGATGCATTTTTTTATGTTGTGATTCAACAAAGTAGTGAAAGATTATTTTCAAAAGAGCATACTGTGACATACAACCTAGGGAAATGTTTATCAAAAAGAAAAAAAATGTGTAGTGGGTACTTTTGTTGATTGGATGGAGAATGATTGGAGATGTCCAACATATATCGCCAGATCGCCAGTATCGTTTTACATGAAGATCCAGTTATTACATTTAGATAAAAAAATGGTAAAAAATGAAACATGCATAGATGAATCATTACAGCAAGATCAAGAACATTCATTTAGAATTTTTATTTTACGCCAACTTTAACATCAGTTTGGTAGTGACCTAAGGCGGCAAACTTGTGAGGTTGTTCACAGACAATGTGAGACGGAGCACAGAAAAATAGAAAAGAACAAGAGGTTCTCAACATGTTTTAAAGGAGAATGTGAAAAATGTACATTTAACGTTTACATAAAATGATTTATAAAAGCATCACAGTGGAACACAAAGTATGCATTCATTCTGAACCAGCACTTTATTAAGGCAAACCTGATACTGAAATTAATAAATAGAAAAAAAATCCACAAAGAACCATGAACTACTAGAAAGCTCGGGGTATGAAGCACACATCATATTTATTTTTACTACCAAAAAACACACAAATATAAAAAAGATTGCAATGAAAATAAGAAAACAAATAAGAAAACTTAAGAAAAACATGAGCTGCTCAAGAAAGATGCAAAGCTATAACCGACATCCTATTTTAACAGAAACAGACCTATTAGCAACACTTCATGTGCATTCCAGCCTATAAGCAATTTTTCCTAACAAAAACATTCAAGCTACAAAATGAGGAACATAGCAAAGTCATAACATTTGCTTTTGATTTTCTTTTTGTTCTTTTTTTAATATTCTGAAAAAATAAAAAGGAATGGGTTGGGTAGGCAGTTGGATTTCAACTAATGCATCCATATCCATCTCCTATCTGGTTTTTACAATTGTAACTTTAATGCTCTGCCTTGAAACATCTGATACTTTGTGATCGAGGACTTCACATGTGTTGCGTTACATGTGAATAACAGTCCCTGTTCTTATATATGCCTCAGTGGAGAACAAACCATTCCAAGTAAATTCCAAAATACCTAGGAATTCTTCTGGAACCATCCACCTGTCCTTTTAGTTGCCTTAGAAGTTAGCCAGAAAAGCTACAGCAGCAGAAGGTGAATGAGTGAAGGGTTGTTTTAAATCTCCAGCTCCCAGATTAGTGAATGATTTCCCTAAAGGCATGTTCTTACACGCAGACAAACTCTCCCATAAACACACACACACACACATTCCCAGTCTAAGGAGTCACCCGGTGTCCTTACTTGACCCACCCGCTCTTTATCTAGCAAGACATTCTTTCGCTGAATATCCCCAACTCACATTCTCTCTCTGTGCACATCATGTGTGAGTTTAGATGTTTACTGGATGCTGGGGGACGGCTGTGGGTTTGGATTGGCAGTGGCTTGGCGTGGCATAGTGTACATGGCCCCCAGGAACTGATCAGCGATCCTTCCTGCCTCCCTCAGCCCACTCAGCAGAGCACCATGGACCGTAGCGGGATAGTTTCTGATCGTGTGTTCACCCGCGAAGAACAGCCGTGGAACAGGCTGCGAAACGCACACAATCAGCATGACATCTGTTTCTGCTGACACGAGCATCTCAGAGGAAATGAGCAATAAGTTATGGCACTCACCTGTGAGGCTCCAGGTATGGCGGGACCAGGTGTGATGGGCTGGGCCATGAGATCATAGTCATTACCAGATGAACCGGCTGCTACGTACGAGTAAGACCCACGGGCCCAAGGGTCGGCACGCCAGCGACTCACCACCGTCTCCTTTGGCTGCCATGACGACAGACACAGAACACATAGTCGGTTTGTTGTCAATGGAGCAGAGCCAGACGCTCCATACCACGGGAAAGATCCGCAGAGTCTCAGTGTGTGATATATTAGAGAACTGAACTCTTTTCATTAGATTTAGGTTGACGTTTCCTCTCATGGCTGCTATTCACACAAGCTTTTGTTGCACAGTGAAAAACTACAAATTAAGTAAGCTATTCTGGCACATCCGAGCTCACCTGAGGTACTGCGCTGCTTCCAAAGATGCCCTTGAGGATTGCCAGACAACGGCCAACAATGACATCATCACTGATATTCTCCATAATGCCTGCGGCCTCTCCCGCCATCAGAGCCAGCAGTATGGGAGCTGAGAAGACACAAAAGGTCAGATTCAAAGTGAGCTCTGAATGACATAATTATGAAACCAATTATCAGAGAGAATTTTCTAACCAACATTGTTATTACTGATATATGGTAAGTATTGGAAACCTCATTGTTAAAGCTAATTTCTGTCCATCTTCACAATTTTTTATTTTTTTTTTAATAGATGAATAACATGGTAAGATATAGTCTTTAGCAAATCTCAAAATGAATATCTGTTGTTTGTGTTTTAAATAATGTTGTGATGATTCAATTTACTTATTGCATTTAGAAAACTGATTTTGTTTTTCATACATTATCATCCATAACATCAAAATAACTAAAAATAAGGAAAAATAAACTAAAATAACAAACAGTGCCTCAAAGGAAGGATTATAAACCCAGCTGAGGACACTCTAACTACCTGAAGTCTACTCATTTACACAGGTGAACACACACACACACACACACACTCACTGCTAGCTTCACTGCTACACAAAACATTATGCATTTATTTATACATGTAGCAATCCTGGACGAGCCCCCAATCCTATGTTATGACCCGCTCGTTTAAAGCCGCAACATAAAAGAGGGATCAGACAACAAAGTCTAACCAATGTAAATGGTTTTATAAAATTTAACTAATACATCAACAACCAGTAATGATAATAATTATATGTCTAGGAATAATAAAGAAAATAAAGAAATAACAAATACAACCACACCAAAAACTTTAACTCAGGGTTGTCACAATAGCCAGAAGTTTAATACTGAAGCATCCCTAAACTAAAGGAGGATTACCTTTGTAGAGATTCCAGAAGAGAAACAGTTCCCCTCGACTGGCCGTGGTACTTCCCACATGTCCAAAGAGGTTAACACTGGGGTCCCAGAATACTCTATCAAAACACAACACCACCTAGGACAAGGACAAAGATTAGGACAGAATGGGCCTTTTTTAATACAGCTGACTGACTTTCTTCTGTGGAACAGAAGATTTTCCTGTGCAAATTTCCTTCTTTTTTGCCTATACAATGGAAGTCAATGGGCACCAAAACTGTTTGGTTACCAATGGTCTTCAAAACGTCTTCTGCGTTCCACAAAAAACTGACAAGCTACACAAAATCGCGTTCAAAATCGCAGGCGATTCATTGTTGATTTTGAACGCAATTTTGTGTAGCTTGTCAGTGATCTACGGCTCTGTGTAGTAAATGCCGCTCCATCTGAAAGCACGTGCTGGAGATTTACTACTAATCACCAAAAGCGGCTTTACTGACGAGATTCGCATGAAAATCGCATTTGATGTTTTGCCCAGTCCTAATTTAAGTCTACTTACGAGCCTCTATAAATTACACCACCATCATAATGCAATTTTTTTTAATCACATGCACATATTTTAGCAGATACTTACGAAGTAAAACAACTTACAATACAACGCCACAAAGAAGCACAAAGCTACTACCAAGAGATTATTTTTATCAATAAAATGATACAAAATGCTAAAAAGAAAAAAGCATGTACAATCTTAAATGATGCTTGTTTTCAATGGAGTCAATGAAATAGCGTTTCAGTGAACATTTCTGACATCCTGCGGTGTATTGCACAGCTGTTTCTGATACAGCAGAACTGTGAATGACCACACTGTGCCCTCTTGTGACAAAAACAGAGAAATGGAGCAGGACAATTGTATAATACTGCAGTATTTTTCTGCTGCAGCTGAACTAGGAGATGAAGTGAGGGGAGAGAGAGAGAGTGCAGAGGAGGAGGATGACGCATCCTGGACACTCAATATGTGAGGGGGTAAATTCATTACGTACTCACTGAATACACACCTATATCTATCATATTAAAATGACTTGACCTAACCAGCCCAACCCTAAGCTTCACTCCGTTTTAGCCAAAGTGGATTAGTTAGATATACACATAAAATGTCCCATGCTGATACAGGACAGCATTGTCATTACATCAACACTCTCCCGTCTGCAAAGGAATAAACAGGAATTATTCACACCTTGTTGAGGTTCCCAAAGCCCATTCTCTGGACGGCAGCCGTCTTCCATTCTGGCAGAGGAGGCACAAACTGCACGGCTGGCGGCTGCTGCTTCAGCACTCCCAAAGGAAGAGTACACAACACGGCATCACACTTATAAATGAACGTCTGGGTAGTGGAGCGGGTATTCACCGCAATCACCTCACAACCTGAGACAGGGAGGAAATGATGGTCATAAATGTAAAGACACAAACACACCAAAATATAGTCCCAAACAGCAGAAGCTGGACTGACTCACCAGATGATGTGTATCGGACCTGTCTCACTGCAGTGTTGAGTTTGATATCCAAACCCTCTGCAAGTGCCACTGGGACGCACGAGTATCCATTTCGCACCGTTAGGTGACTGCCCGTGAACTCAAAATCATCGTCCTACTCAACCACAGAAGGAAAAGGGACAGGTTGCAGAAGCAAGCTTTGTTTTCTTTAAATTCTGATTCGGATTTGACTGGGAATCAAACCCATGACATTTCCATAATGAGCACCATTCTCTACAAATTGAGAAACACTATTAAGACATGAAAGAAGCTTTGCAAAAAAAAGTAGCCATGCTGTACCTGATCCCAGTGTTTGAGCGAGAGTGTTGAAAGAGGTGTAGCGTTGGCAAACTCAAGATTTGCAAAGTGCCAGTCAAGAATCTGTCGGTCTCTCGAAGACAGATAAACATCACTGAAACAGAGATCCAGAATGACATTACTTTGACTCCATTTGGAAGGACAGGCAGGTATGTTAATGTGACCGCAGTGGGTCTGATTACTTGCATAGGCTGTATTTGATTACCTGGGTGGGTTGGCCTCCAGCTCTTGCAGTCTCTCCTCTAATTTCACCTGCATCTCCACCAGCTCATCATACTCCTGCAGCAATAGGACAGGACCACAAATCAGCACACATGTGGGTTTTTAAATGAAAGATGGTGATACCTTTATCTAGAGAGCAGGGTGGCCAATAGCTGACACAATGCAGATAATAATGCATTTTAAAAAAGCATGTGTGGCGCAACATTGGGGGAATCAAATGCACACTTTTTACACAGTTAAAAAAATAAAAAAATTAATTTACATTAGTCATAAAATTGGTATGACCAGAAGTTTATTCTTAACAATGAACATGGAACAGTTCAAAATAAGACCCTCTCTCCCCAGCACCTGAGTGTGAGGTTTTCGGAGGTGTACACTCATTGCTGAACGGCTGAGGGCAGTGGCAGTGGTTTTATCCCAGAGGGCAGAGTCATCCCTCTCTGAGCGGGCCAGCCGCTCACCCATCTAACCTGCACATGACTATTTAAAGAAAACCCTCCTCCTAAACCACATCACACAATTCTGAAATATCCTGCTATAGTTTCTCTGTCTATAAGACTGTTACAGTCTGCAAGAACATGTTTTATGCAGCATGAAATCGACAAGCACACTCTGTGGTATTATTCTCCACACAAGGTGAAAGCATATTCACTAATTCTTGTATTTAGCAAGGATGTATTAAATTGATCAAAAGTGATAGTAAAGACATTCATAACATTACAAATAAATGCTGTTCTTTTAAACTTTAAATATTAAGTAGCACAATGGTTTTCAATGTTGATAATGATAAACGCTTCTTGATAACCAAATCTGCATATTAGAATGATTTCTGAAGGATCATGTGACACTGAAGACTACAGTAATAGGTGTTGAAAATGTAGCTTTGCTAATAATAAATAATATATATATATATATATACACACACAAATATATAAATAAATAATTTGCTAATAATAATAAATAATATCTGAAAATAGCTTAAAATTCAAAACAGTTATTTTAAATTGTAATAATATTCCAAAAAAATTTGTTGTTACAATATAAATACATTTTGGTAACACTTTATTTTAAGGTGTCATTGTTACACGTTACATGTACTTACTATTATAATAACAATAAATTATGCATACTTGCATGCAAGTAACCATAAGTCAAAGCCTAATCCTAACCATATAGTAAGTACATGTAATTAATTAATATCACTCAGTACTTACATGTATAATTACACTGTAACAAGGACACCTTAAAATAAAGAGTAATCTTCATTTTTTGTACAAATAAGTGCAGCCTTGTTAAGCATAAGAGACTTCATAACATTTTTAAAATCATACAACCCCAAACTTCTGAACAGTAGTGCACATCATGTGAAACATTTTTAAAAAGCCAAATTATAAAACCATTTAAAATTTTGCACATCTAAAAGGCTTAACGCTATATCTACATGAGAGCCATGGACTGTATCTCAAAAGTTTCAAATGAAGTCAAACCCCAGTGCGAGCGAGCAGGCATCGAAATTCATGTTTCAACCATAAATGGTCTGAACGCCTCTAATGGGCTACAATTGAGAGTGATTATGTGAATTAACATGCTAAAATCTCACCAGTTAAGACCGTTTTAAGTTAGGAATTTAACTTTCGCCTCTGTGGGCGCTAAAGGGAGTACGACAGTGTTAGACTGCGGTTTGGAAAAAGTACTAAAACAACCCAACTGAAACAGCAGGCTGAAATGGTATTATGCTCCATTACCAAGTACAGAGGTGTTTGGCATGGCTGGAAAACTGCTGTGCAGTAAAAAGATATTAAGATTAAGCATGATGGATCCAGAGGTGTCGGCAGACGACATCGTGAGAGATGCTTGGCTGTTGAATGTGCAATCAGCATTGCTGGTGAGTTAGTCAGTTTCTAGGACAACGAATGAGTTTAAGGCTTCGGACTTTTGTTTAAATTAGACTTCAGCTTTAATTTGACAAAAAAGGATAAGATGAAAGGAACAGAAATACAGTTTTCACAAAACTTTTTTTTTTTTGGCCGCTGGAATGGGATTGGGAAATTAACCAAGCCAGAATCTGAATTTGTCATTGACCTATATGAGCTTCTATATGTGTAAGCGTATGTTTATATGTTTATATGGTCAGTGTGGGGTGAGGTCATGTGGATTCGGTCAATGTGGCGAGTTTGGTCTACAACCTTGCAAAGTGCTGTGAGGTCTCTGTGTTTGCTCTTCAACAGGAACTCAGCTGTGATGTCTCTGGGTGGCTTCACTTCACTGGCCTCTTTATACTGCTGATGCAGCTCCTTCACTTTCTCCTTAGTAGCCACCATCTGAACAAGAGCAGACACAATCAAATGAATTGTGTGCGATGAGTAAGCTGTAACAGAGGGAGGTAGTACATGCAGGTATTACCTTGTTCAGAAGGTCTTTAAGCTCCTCTTGAGTCTTCACAATCTTCTTCCAGTGTTCAATCTGTTCATCTTTCACATGTTTCTCCTGCAGCCTGAACATAGATGAGCAACGTCAATGGCATGCTATTATCTTTTCACTTTTAAATGACAAGAATTGCTTTTACTCTGAGGCTTGATTCTCAACGCTCAGAAACAAAATATGAAGCAAATAAACACAGAGTTCACTCACTGTATGACTACTTCCAGTGCTTGTCCCAGAGACACAGGTTTGTTGTTAAGAAAGTTGAAGTCAAGCTGGTGGCTGAGGTATGATGTCGCCTCTAACAAGCGATTGAACTCTTGCTCTACCATCTCATCCTTCTCTTTAGGGACCTTCAGCAGTTACAACCATTAAATGAGCATCAATCAAACTCAAAACACTTGACATTATGGAGGATAATCTATCCACATATACATTGTCATAGTTTTAATATGTGATATATATGTGTGTGTTATAAGCGCGTGCTAAACACAAAAAAATAAAAAATAAATAAGAAAAAAAGTTGGAGCAATGTTATGTTTGGATATGTATCGAAACAAATTGTGTCATTTTATTAATGGAGACCCGTTTTCCCTGAGGGATTACACTGACCTTAACTGACACACAGAGCTTAATAATTCATAATTTCTGTTGTATCACTAAACAATTCAGATAATTAACTTGACGCATTTAGAGCATCAGAACGCATTAAGAAAGCAGGATGTCTACTATTAAACAGGTGTTCATTTTCATCAAGTACTTTTGGTAGCAAACTGTACTGAACAGGAAGGTGTTCATAAATCATAAACCTGTAATGAATATGCAGTTATCACTGGGTGATGTTTCCAAGTGTGCAAATAAATCCATTAGAACAGTTCCTCTAATTCCATATGTTGTATGGTATTATAAACAGAAATACTTACACTTGTGCAGCGCTCTCCCTGTATAACCAGGGCAATCCATCAGTTTAAGAAATGAAAATGGAGTGAAAGCGAGTGAGAGATAAAAACAAAAAGGAAGGATGGGATGTAGCAAAGTGAAAATGTTCGGGGGTTAAGAGGGGGCAGAGAGTGAGAGAGAGAAAAAGACCGTTAGATTGTTCTTTTCACTAGTTAGAGTCTGAGTGCTTGACTTTAAACATAATTAAGATACCAATTAGAAGAGAATGGGAGGAGCATGACTTTTCATGTTTGATATAAACATCATTTTAACTAGTCTGAAAAACAACTGCACTGTAACACTGTAAAAGCACTGAGATCTTAGGGATGCCGTACATCAAATTGTGACAGTTTTCACATTATATCCCTATTTTTATAATTACATTTACTCTTATTATATTACTTCATACTTATATTTCTACCTAAGATCAGAATATTAACGTATATGTCATATTATAATAATGTTTGAACCCTAATATATGTGTCTATTTTTATGTTTCAGAAGCACTCACAGCTTGTCCATTGGCCTCATAGAGCGGACACTTCTGTTTGATCTTGGCCAGCTCCATGTTGACCTGTTTGCTGACTACAGCCATAGGGTTTCCACCTAAAAGAGATGTGCATTTCCTTTTCAAGCTGTTGCAAAACCTGAACATATGACTCTTTTCCATGATCAACAGTGCCACCTCCTGGAGAGTATTTGATCATTCTTACCCAATCCAGTCACCACCATGGCACCCAAGTCAGCTACATAGTTCCCTTTCCTGAATGTAGCCACTCGCCCTCCTACTCGATCCTACCAAGAACAATTAAGGTTTGTAAAATAAAATAACTTGTCTCAGCTCTCAGTGTAAAATGCTGTATTTTCAAAGCAGCATGTACTTACTCTTGATTCCAGAACTGTCACATCCATCCCAAAACTCTGCAGTTGTCTTGCTGTTGCCAGCCCTGACACCCCACCTCCAATCACTATGACTTTTCCAGTTTTCTTTGCTACAAGAACATAAGAGAGTATAATTAAAACAACACTTGAGAGCAGAGTGCTTTCTGTGTTGTGGTTTGTTACCCTGTCTGTCTTTGCATTAGTACAATTTGTCTGTTTAAATGCCTGCTGCAAACAAGCTGTCATTGTTCTCTACACCAGACAAATTAAATGTGATTGTGGAAAAAGCCTTGTACAGGGTTCCCACACCTTGGTTAACTTCAAATTCAAGGACCTTTCAATGACTTTCCAGGTCCAATACCCTCAAATTCAAGGACTTAATGTGGGGACACATTTCAAGTGAGAGCAAGGTTACATCGTGTTACGTGCAAGATACATTGTTACAGTTTTCATGTGTCAAACACAACTATGTAAAAAAACATTTTTTTTGGCCATATGACAGAGATCTGATATTCTATGTCGTATTTCTGTTTTGCATAAAACTGAAGAATATTCGGTACATCCTATACTGTATTCTAAAATGATCTGATATTAACTTTTGCATGGATTTTTTTTAAAAAGAGCTTAGGCTCATGTAACCAGACGTTTTAAGATATATGAATATGCGTTTAAGTTTTCCTTGCCTCATGGGTTTACATTATCTTAACAAGCAAAGCAATTCAACATTAATTTTACGGTGTGTCTGTGAAACGTTGAGGTACCAGCGTAGTAGTTTCGTGCGCGCGTGTGAACATCATGGCAACGTACAACACAAAGTACCTCACGCGAGAAACACTTCATGTAACCCGTAAATGCGCGTAACTAAGGTAAATCAAGCAAGCCAATATGCATAGGCCACGAAGTGTTTGCGAAATAACACATTAGCGGACCGGAGGGAATAATATGGATTTTTTTCCAGAAAACTTCTTGCACAAAATAAATTCAAGCACTTTCAAGGACCTGTATCTATGTATGCTTATTTTCAAAAACTTTCCAGGGCCTTGAAAAATTTTTTTCAGATTCAAACTTTCAAGGATTTCAAGGACCCGTGGGAACCCTGCTTGTACTGTTGTCATTCTGTTTGTTTGGACATTATTATCTCTAGATCTGCTCTGTTGTAACATCGAGTCTCAATTACTTGGCAGAGGCTTTACTCTCTTGTAGACACCAAAGTTGATGAACCCGTGTCTCTCCAGGTAGCTGTGCATCCGGTGCACCAGGACAGCATCACCTGCAGAGAAAAAACAAAGACAAATTAAAAAGATACACATAAATGTTAAAACACACAATATAGTCTACATATTTAATGGCGTGTAATAACATCAGAATTCTCAGAGAAAGGAATTTGGAATCAGAGTAATGTCAGGTGAAATAGACTCACTGTTGTAAGGAGCTTCTAGCTGCTGCACAGTGGCCTCAAAGGTCAGCTGGATTTTGGGGTTGTCCAACCATAGTTGAAGCTGAACATTCGAGAAAAGACATTTTCACAACTGACTGGAAAACACATGATTTTTGTTGATTCTAAAACACTTCTGCTGCATCAACTTTGAATATAATCTACACTATCATTTCAAAGTTTGGGGTCAGTAAGACTGTCTAATGCAGGGGTCTCCAAACTCAGTCCTGGAGGGCCGGTGTCCTGCAGAGTTTAGCTCCAACTTTGCTCAACACACCAGCCTGGAAGTTTCTAGAATCCCTAGTAAGACCTTCAATTAGCTGGTTCTGGTGTGTTTAATTAGGGTTAAAGATAGGGATACACAATATTATCAGACCAATATTGGAAGCCGATAATGACTTTAAATGTAAATATCGGATTCGGCACGATATGAAAAATTATGCCGATATGTCTTGCCGATAAGAGGAATACATTAACTCACATGTGCTCAGGGTGTGCTAGCGATTAGATCACGCTAGCATTGTGGCTCATTCTTGAAGCAAAGTTTTGCCTGAATGGTGATTAGATTCACTGTTCTGGATCGCTGCATTTAGAACTGAGAATGCACGTACAGAATGACGCATTCGGAGTATGATAGAGCCTGCGTCCCAATGTGCATACTATCCATCCTAAATTCTATGTGATATTAGTCATTTTCAATACAATTTAGGGCAGACAGGGTGGATAGTATGCACATTGGGACGCAGCAAGATACATTGTTACAGTTTTAATGTGTCAAACACAACTATGTAAAAAAACATTTTTTTTGGCCATATGACAGAGATCTGATATTCTATGTCGTATTTCTGTTTTGCATAAAACTGAAGAATATTCGGTACATCCTATACTGTATTCTAAAATGATCTGATATTAACTTTTGCATGGATTTTTTTTAAAAAGAGCTTAGGCTCATGTAACCAGACGTTTTAAGATATATGAATATGCGTTTAAGTTTTCCTTGCCTCATGGGTTTACATTATCTTAACAAGCAAAGCAATTCAACATTAATTTTACGGTGTGTCTGTGAAACGTTGAGGTACCAGCGTAGTAGTTTCGTGCGCGCGTGTGAACATCATGGCAACGTACAACACAAAGTACCTCACGCGAGAAACACTTCATGTAACCCGTAAATGCGCGTAACTAAGGTAAATCAAGCAAGCCAATATGCATAGGCCACGAAGTGTTTGCGAAATAACACATTAGCGGACCGGAGGGAATAATATGGATTTTTTTCCAGAAAACTTCTTGCACAAAATAAATTCAAGCACTTTCAAGGACCTGTATCTATGTATGCTTATTTTCAAAAACTTTCCAGGGCCTTGAAAAATTTTTTTCAGATTCAAACTTTCAAGGATTTCAAGGACCCGTGGGAACCCTGCTTGTACTGTTGTCATTCTGTTTGTTTGGACATTATTATCTCTAGATCTGCTCTGTTGTAACATCGAGTCTCAATTACTTGGCAGAGGCTTTACTCTCTTGTAGACACCAAAGTTGATGAACCCGTGTCTCTCCAGGTAGCTGTGCATCCGGTGCACCAGGACAGCATCACCTGCAGAGAAAAAACAAAGACAAATTAAAAAGATACACATAAATGTTAAAACACACAATATAGTCTACATATTTAATGGCGTGTAATAACATCAGAATTCTCAGAGAAAGGAATTTGGAATCAGAGTAATGTCAGGTGAAATAGACTCACTGTTGTAAGGAGCTTCTAGCTGCTGCACAGTGGCCTCAAAGGTCAGCTGGATTTTGGGGTTGTCCAACCATAGTTGAAGCTGAACATTCGAGAAAAGACATTTTCACAACTGACTGGAAAACACATGATTTTTGTTGATTCTAAAACACTTCTGCTGCATCAACTTTGAATATAATCTACACTATCATTTCAAAGTTTGGGGTCAATAAGACTGTCTAATGCAGGGGTCTCCAAACTCAGTCCTGGAGGGCCGGTGTCCTGCAGAGTTTAGCTCCAACTTTGCTCAACACACCAGCCTGGAAGTTTCTAGAATCCCTAGTAAGACCTTCAATTAGCTGGTTCTGGTGTGTTTAATTAGGGTTAAAGATAGGGATACACAATATTATCGGACCAATATTGGAAGCCGATAATGACTTTAAATGTAAATATCGGATTCGGCACGATATGAAAAATTATGCCGATATGTCTTGCCGATAAGAGGAATACATTAACTCACATGTGCTCAGGGTGTGCTAGCGATTAGATCACGCTAGCATTGTGGCTCATTCTTGAAGCAAAGTTTTGCCTGAATGGTGATTAGATTCACTGTTCTGGATCGCTGCATTTAGAACTGAGAATGCACGTATATATATATATATATATATACACACTGATTTATTCATTAATGTGCAATATGTTATTTTTTTTAACAAATTATGAGCTCTTAAAATATTTTCAGAATATTTACAACTCTTTTCCTTTAGACCATTTACAAATGTTAAATCATAAAATAAAATGTTAAGGTTACCACTGCATCTTTCTGGAAAAAAAAATGCAGTGATTAATATATGGTTTGTTTATAGTTATTTTCTGTATTGTCATTATAAAAGAACTTCATTATTGTTTATTTAATTCTAACAAATAAGTTCTTGTTAAAAACTAACCAAAAT
>NW_015544247.1:716940-729401 GCF_001515605.1 Sinocyclocheilus anshuiensis
TTGAATCAAAGTTTTGCCTGAATGGTGATTAGATTCACTGTTCTGGATCGCTGCATTTAGAACTGAGAATGCACGTACAGAATGACGCATTCGGAGTATGATAGAGCCTGCGTCCCAATGTGCATACTATCCATCCTAAATTCTATGTGATATTAGTCATTTTCAATACAATTTAGGGCAGATAGGGTGGATAGTATGCACATTGGGACGCAGGGCGGAAATGTCCCGGTGCTCCCGATGGCCAGTACATCTATGTTCAAGTCAGCTAGATATGCGCAGATGCTGCGCAATTAGACTGTATTTAATATATCATGATGAGTCACGAGTTTATCCAAAATTAAAAATAATTATATATCGGTATCGGCATCGGCCAAAATGAGTTGAAAATTATCTGCATATCGGATATTGGCAAAAATCCAATATCGTGCATCCCTAGTTAAAGCTAAATTCATCAGGACATCGGCCCTCCAGGACCGAGCTTGGAGACCCCTGGTCTAATGCTTCTGAAAAAATGAGTCTTATGCTCACCAAGGCCGCTTTGATTTGTTTGATCAAAAATACAGTAAAAACACACATTTATTACAATTTAAAACTGCTTTCTATTTTAACATTTTAAAATGTCATTTATTTCTGTGATGTCATTACTCCAATCTTTAGTGTCACATGATCCGTCAGAAATCATTCTAACAAGCTGATGTGTTTTTCAAGAAACATAATGAGTGTTTGTTGTGCTGTTTAACATGATAAATTTTTTCACCATCTTTGATGAATTGAAAGTTCAAAAGAACAGCATTTATTTGAAATAGACAACTTTTGTAACATGTTACCGTCACTTCTGATCAATTTAATGCAGTCTTGCTAAATAAAAGTATTAATTAAAAAAAAAAAACTTATTGACCTCAAACTTTAGAACAGTGTATTATTAGTCAATAAGACTTCTAGAAGAGTTTCTGTTTCTATTGTCTATTGGCTCCTACTTTTCAGCTTTAAAAAACTAAGTTCAAATGCTTTAATTATCATAAAATGATGTCTCCAGCTGGGAACTCACCGTTCGGTTTCGAATGTACAAGAACACTTTCTGAGTATGCTGTGGTCCACCAATAATGTCAGGGAAGCATGCAGCTTCCTGTGATGTCATACGGTCATGTGGGAGTCGGCTCTGGAAGGCGGCCCCCTCTACACCTGAAAAGTCACAACATTAATGACGGAAAGCATTCTGAAATATTTTTAAATGTTTTTAAAATTCTGTAAAAAGGTGTAAAATTTTTATCCAACCTCTTTCCATACCTGATGGTTCCTCAGGTTCACTGTCATTCTCCTCCTCTATTGGTGGGGCTGGTGGAGGAATCACCTGCTTCCTTTCTTTCTCAGCTTTTGCGTTCCTTTCTTCCTCCGAATAATACTCATCCTCCGACAGATTAGCGAGACTCTCGTCCATCTCCCTGTACTCCACCTGCAGCAGGAGGCACAATAAAAGCTTCATTAAAACCTTGTTCTGCTTCCCCTGGGGTGAAACATGACAATTATTCCCTACTCAGACAAAACATCACAATTGGGGGTTTTTTTGTGTGTGTGTGTGTGTGTGTGCAGTAATGGTCTACCCAGTTTTAATTTTATGTTGGATTTTTTTTTAAATAGACAATTACTATATAGTATAGGCAGGTTTTTTTTTGTGTGTGTGTGTGTGCAGTAATGGTCTACCCAGTTTTAATTTTATGTTGGATTTTTTTTTAAATAGACAATTAATATATAGTATAGGCAGGGATTGAAATTAACTTTCACTCACCAGCCAATTTGGCTACTTTTTAAGTTACCGGCCATTCATAACTTCTACTAGCCAAAAACAAAACAAAAATAAACTAACAGTTTGAGTCTGTCTACACTGGGCGTGACAAAGCGAAGTGCAAATCATTTTGTGTCAGTACTAGGGGTGTGCGATATTGACAAAAAATAATATCTCAATATTTTCTGGGATTTTATCGATAAAGATAATTAGACAATTGTAACACAGTTCCCTCCGTGGGACTCGAAACCGGTGAGTGGCGCAGGTGTCGCGCATTAGCATTTACTCCACCGGCCTCTCTCCGTTCCCATGGCTCTCGGCAACACCCCACTTGTCACATATTTATATATTATTCAACTTTACTCAATTAACAAAAATGTTTTTAATAGTTTTAATTATGATAACTCTGAAAATTTGCTGAAAATGTAATCACTCTCTTGTGCTGATATCTTAAGGACTACCGTGGACAGCTGAATCCTTAAGTTTTTGATATTATTCATATTCTGTGTGGTCAGTTCACAGCAGTGATATAAATGAATCTTTTCCAATAAGTTTAAATTGATTTGTACGTTTTATGGGCATTTTTACCTTTATAAAGCCTTTTTTTTTCTAAAAGTGTACATCATCTTTTGAGTCAAATTCTTACATTTAATCAGTCAATTATAATAATAATACATAACGTCAGTCGAGTGTTTGAAATAAATCCTTCTGTGAGATGATGTGGCTTCTTAAACAGAATAATTAAGGCACACAATATTTCATTGTATTCTAAGCAGTGATAATGGCTATGTCGATTAGCATTTCATTATAGATATACTTTATTATGATGAAAATTATAATAATAAGAACTCAGATAAACCATATATTGCCATAGTCGTGTGTTTATTAGTCACATTGAATCAATGAAAGCAGTTAAATCTGTTTATTCAGCTGCAGCGATAGGCATTTCCTGGATTTCTTCTTCGGGGCACCTTTGGATTTTCAGCGCGAGAGCGCCCTCTGGCCTTTGGATGGAGATTTACTACTGATCACAGCACTGTGCTTCACTGAAAGATATGCAATTTAAAAAGCGATTTATTGCCTTTGCGATTTAATTTCGATTAATTGTGCAGCCCTAATATACAGAGCCGATCCTCCCTATACGCAAAGTACGCAAGCTGCGTAGGGTAATGAGGTGCACTGTCGCCCTTTCTATGTAAAAATCACTCAAATCATGTAACGTTAATGTCATACAGTGTCTTACTCGAGAAAAAAAAGAGTTGAAAGCGTACCGAGCCGTGGAAGAGACACCGTTTCTCAAGCGGACAAAGGCATTTCATTCATTCATAACACCCCCCCACCCCCGCCTACGCAGTTTTGCGTAGGGCCCCCAGAAGTCTAGGATCGGCTCTGCTAATATAGTATGTATTTAGATGAGTAAGTAATTAGAGCGATTTAAAGTTTCAGAGCAATAAAAATTTGTATATTATTTAGTGCCAATAAATTATTTCTATATAATATATAATATTTATTATATAATCTTTATAATATTTGAGTCTCAGTTCGACTCAGCTAAATATATATGCCTGGCTCAATTATCCCTGTTCAAATAACAGGAAGTTAATATAGATGTTTACCTTTGCTCTCTTACGGCGACTGGTCCTGCGTCCTTCTGCAGAGTCTTGATCAACCCCTCCTGGTCCAGGAGGGTGCAAGAGAGGAGGTCCACCTGGTTCTCCACTTGGAGAGGCTCTCTCTTTCTTTTTCACATCTGCTATACCTGGGCCAGAGGGACCGGCTGGACCAGCCTGAGGAGCAGAAAGGGTTTCAGGAGCACGGTCTCCGCCATTACCCCCTGAGGAAGAGGAGGAACCTGGGTCTGACTTCTTACTGGACAGCATTACAGATGAAAGAAGCCTCTCCTAAAATGAAGAAACAAGAGCTGAATGTAGGTGTACAAACAAAAGGTGACCGGAACATAGACAATACAACATGCTCTCTATATATACACATCTACATAAATATTAATAATGAACATCTCAGATTCCTTCCACAGTTTGGTCCTATACCCATCATAATGAATGTACTGTTTTCTATCACAGAACACATGAACCAAAGGCTGTGAATGCACAAAACAACATGAGGTCTGCAGAAGTTTAACGTCGCACTTGTGCACCTGCTCTGAACAAACAGACATTGCTCGAAAGACACAAGCTTTCCGGGTATGAGAGGATATTAGAGAAGAGGGAAAATATATACATTTTCACTTTACAGCTTGCTAAACTTACGATATTTTGGCATATTTCTCTGCTCAATAGACCGTGAAAACACCGTTATCACATGATCACAAATTCGGCAGTACTGAACCCATTTAAAAGTGTATTTGAGGCAAACTGACTCTTTTAATCAGACACCAACGCAATAAATAACCGGCTTGAATATAATTTTAACAAGTTTAGCTTTGTTAATAGAGCTAACAGATAAACGTTACACCGCACATATTTAAGATCACAACACCAAATCGCAGCTCTAAATATGGGCTAACCTGTTAAAGAATGTATTTTACCAAACGTTTCCAAATATTTTGAAACTATGAAGAACTAAGAAAATAACTGGTGCGATCACGCACTGGTTAACGTTAGCTAATATGCTATTGCTAGCGACACGATCCGTTTTCTCTCCGCTTATCAAACTCCAGGAAAACCGCAATTCTTCATTACAGCTTATTCATTCTGATTATGACATTAAGTATTACACATTTATAAATTCCATGCATTAGTCTCATTTGCCGTCTTCTGCTGTGTTTATAAAATAGTATTCATATTTACCTCCTCGCGGCTGTGCGGAGTCTAGCACAAAGAAACAGACGCCTGTCCCTACCGGAATCGCTCAACCAATCCGAGTAGACGACGAGGGTACAGAAGGCGGGATCTAACTTGCCCAGTGTTGTAATTGGGTATAAGGGCGATCGATCAAACGTTTCATAAAGTCAGGTTCATTTTATGCAAATTTGGCATGCAACGTTCACCTGTATGCAAAATTCATGTCATAAATCAATGACATAAAAGGTCCCATGCCCTTAATTGACTTAACTGAATCAGTGGCTCTCAGAACCCACTAGAGGACCTCGGTAAATTTGCAAGGGAGACACAGATTGTCTTGTCTCGAAGTTATTTACAATAAAGTATATTTACATAATTCATAATACATCATTTTCTTAGAAACAAGCTGTAAAGAGTAAAACGTTTTTTGTTTATTTTTTAGTTATATTAATGTTAAGTTATTATTAATTTAAGTTACATTAATAAATATGAGATTTAGCCAATGAATAACAAGGTTTAAGACTTACAAACAATAAATATGTTTTTCTATAATAAACCATCATAACGATCCACCGGACTGAAGTGGAACTGGGAGGAGTCAGGTATGTGACGTAAGCGCGGTGGGAGGTGCGAACGCAAAGCGGAAAAGCTGAAGTAGGTAACACAGGTACGGGACTGTGTGAAGGTGTCTGCTGTCGATGTACGAATCTTCCCGATTTTATAAAGCAGGAACCTATAATACCTACGCCAAACTGAGCGCGCTGATCTTTTTCTAAAGGTGAGTTTTGATCTGTTTATAAAAGCTTTAAAGTTTCTCCTCTCAGAGTAAGTGATCGAGATTCATGAAGCACGGTCCTGTTTTCCTGCGACATCACGCGTTGTTGTTGTAGTGCAGGACATTCTTACAAACATCCTTTTTGTCTTTATCATGGTAGCCAACTTTTGAGCTGTTTTTATTACCATGGCTGGAGAGTTGATAAATGTTTGCGGGTCCAATAATATTAATTCCATTAGTTTGGGTCAAATTTATTAAAACGCTTTTTAATGTATCTAGATTATTTATTTGTTTTCATTGTACAGTTAATAGATATTGTCAGTAGACATGCATCACAGAATAATTGTCATCCTAAGTAATCTTCACCGAATCTCAAATAATGTATTAATCATGCAAAAAATGGCAAACTGCATTTTCATGCTTTATTTATCCTAAATACACATACAGTAATTAAACTAGCCTGTATTTGTTTTCCATAATGTGGCAAAAGTCTTGATTAAAAATTATGCTTAATACATTATTTTTATATATTATTTTTTTATTTAATTATATTTTTATTTTTTCATCACACATCAAGTGTCATATTTTATCTCAAGCATGCTGTTAACTGTTATTGTTCTGTGGGGTGGAAATTATGCCACAACTGAGGAGTATTTTTTTTTTTTAAATAAATGCATATAAATAATTTTTGACGCAATAAATATTAAAATGGTTTATGGTAGTAGTCGATAGTTAACATTAATTCATCTTTTTATGATGAATTTTCATATTTTAAGATTCAAGATATTGGGACAAAGCTAAAATAAAATCTATACATAAAACGTAATTTGAAAAGTCATCAATGGTGAAAGCATAGTAAAAAAGTTTCTAATACATCTTTAAAGAACCGTCATATAACAAAAAGTTAAGGGGTAAAATCTGTTCTTTTTAATAAAATATAAACCCCTGGATTATAAAAGTTCTCACATTTGAAGAAAGATCCAGTGTCTGATGTATTATTTGTTGCATTGCACTCTGATCTCTTTTCCATTGGGCTTTTTAGTATTGTTTATTTTATCTATGAAATTGAGGTGCACACAGTAAGCTTGTCCTTCCTTTCAGAGGACATCAGGATGAAGAACGAGGGAGAGGCGACTGAACGGCCTGACAACACGGCATTCACTCAGCAATGGCTCCCGGCATGGCAGCCCATACTGTCCGCTGGCATCGTCATTCCTGGCTTTCTAATCATTGGTTTGGCTTTCATAGGCATCGGAATTGGCCTCTTTCTGACCTCACAGACCATCCAAGTGCTGGAGGTAAGTGTTTACTGCAGGACAACAACAAAAAAAAACTTCACTGGGTGGATGACATGGCATTTTACAGTAGAGTTTGTTCATCCTTTGGTTAAGTAGCATATCTAATAGTTTAAACAAATGTACTGAGGTCAGGTATTGCTTGTTTGTTAAAGGATAGATAACACTATTTAAACATTCAAGTCTGTTGTAGAGTTAATGAACCCCTGACTCCACATTACCGCCTAGTAGTTGAGTTAGTTTGGAGGTGTTGACATACCGTGGTGTTTTGTGCAAGGTGAGAGACATTAATTAAACATTAATGCTCTCTTTTCTCACCATGTCACAGATGGATTACACAGGCATTGAGAAGGATTCACCCTGTTTCCGCTGTACGATCCAAAGTGTCCAAAACTGCACCTGTGAAGTAACATTCTCCCTTAGCGCATTGTTTACGGTAAAGCCTTTGAGTTTAACTCTGTTTTGAGGCCTGATATTTCTCCCTCAATGTTAGAAAGTGACTAATATTGTCTGTGGTGCTTACAGGGCCCTGTCTTCTTTTATTATGGCCTGTCTAATTACTTCCAGAACTTCAGAAAATATGGTGTGTCAAAAGACTATTATCAGCTCACTGGCGATACACAGTATTTCAAGGTTTGCGTTTGGCATGAACAATCTTTTAAATGTTGTTTCAACTTTTGGATCTTTCATTTTATGTATTGAATCCCACTTTCTTTGTTTTTATTTTCGTCTGACTTTTCAGAGTCCACGAGATGTTTGCTCTCCATATTCGTATGACTCCAAAAATAACCCCATTGTCCCTTGTGGAGCTATAGCGAATAGCATGTTCAATGGTATAATTTCAGATTTGTAGATTAACTTTATGTTTGTATGTATTAAGCTCTGAAATTACCACTAATTTATTTGATTACTAATAATTTATTTGTGTGTCTTGTGCAAAGACACATTTGAGCTCTACCAAATAATCAATGGAACGAAGAAGAAGGTTCCATTAGATGGTAAAGGAATCTCCTGGTGGACTGATTACAACATAAAGTACAGGAACCCTTTGTCTGTAAATGGCTCGTTTGCAAGCGCGTTTGATGGTAATTTGCCTTAAGGTTGTAATGTAATAGTAGCTATAGGATTTGAGACTTGGAATAGAACTTAAATTCTTTATGGATGCTGATTAACAGGTACAGTGAAGCCCATAAACTGGCCTAAGGCAGCATATGAGCTGGACCTCACAGACCCAAACAACAACGGTTTCCTGAACCAGGACTTTCTAGTGTGGATGAGGAGAGCTGCACTTCCTCAGTTCAGGAAGCTGTACCGGCGAATCACAGAGGGTGATTATGCCATGGGGCTCCCTGCTGGAAACTACTCTCTGACAGTCCATTACAGTATCCTTCTCATGAAAGTCAAAACTCACTCAAGACAGGGATTAGTAATAGGATTTTCATGTTTTATTCATTTTACCAAGTGCTGAAGTTTGTAGGACTTCATGCCTTCAATCAGTTCAAGTCTTCAGATGTTTTAGTCTCAAGACCGCATATGGCATCAGTCCTGTTTCGCAGATGTCTTTTGACCATGTTTGCCTGTGATCCAGGCCAACAGGTTTTACAGGTTGGGTGTGGCTTTTAGCTGGTCCTGAGCAGAATGCAGAAGCAACAAACATAGGGTTTTGAATATGTAAATTGATGAAAAGGCATGACAGTCAAAAGAGTAGATGAAATTTGTCTTAAAGGTGCACTTTTGCAAAAAATGTCCCCCTTATACACAAGTTTTTACACAAAAGGAAATTAAATGTACACTGCAATTTAATTCCTAACGGAAAAGGTTAGGGTTTGTAAGATTCTTTAAAAATGTTTTTAAGAGTAGTTTCTTATGCTTACCAAGGCAATTATTTGATAAAAATACAGTAAAAATAGTAATATTGTGAAATATTATTGCAATATAAAGTATAAAGTTAATATATTTTAAAATGTAATGTATTCCTGTGATGGCAAATGGCTGACTTTTCAGCAGCCATTACTCCAGTCTTCAGTGTCACGATCCTTCAGAAATCATTCTGATATGCTGATTTGGTGCAACATTTCTTATTATCAATGTAGAAAACAGTTGAGCAGCTTAATATTTTTATGATCCATTTTTCTCCAAGATTCTTTGATGAATTGAAAAACAAAAGTTCAAAAGGACAGTTTTTTAAAATGTCTTTTGTAACATTTTTACTACCAGTGGTAGTCTACCACTTTTGATCAATTTAATTCATCCTTGCTGAGTAAAGTATTAATTTCTTTAAAAAGGGACCACATGACCAGCTGAAGCCTTGCTTTATCTTTTTAACCCTCCTGTTATTGACATTTTTGAAGGTGGAATCAATTATTTATGGCTGATAACGAATAGAGGATTTCTACAATGGTATTGGTGACTGAAAACACTGAGAACTTTTTTTTTTTTCAGGTGTCAGTATCCAGTGTTCAAAACGACTGCCAGCGCAATGTAAACACACCACTTAATGAGCACTTGTCTCAGAAAAATTCACTTTTTTTTTTTTTTAAACATGCAGTAGAAATGTTCATATGCAGCATGAATGAACCATGTTTGTTCCTTAACCACATCATTTCCAGACTACCCAGTACTGAGTTTTGATGGACGTAAGAAGTTGGTCTTCAGCAACGTGTCTTGGATGGGAGGGAAGAACGACTTCTTGGGCATTGCTTATTTAGTAGTTGGCTCCTTGTGTATGGTCATGGCAGTGGTTATGCTAATAGTTTATGCCAAATTCAAATTCTCAGAGGAGGATGATGCGTGATGATGCAAGGCGGCTGTGCTTATAAAGACCACCTCGTACATGCATCTTAAAAACAAGAAAGAAAAGAAATAAGGGGTTCATTAAGATAGAGCCAAATGTTGTTTTCAGACAAACATCATGGTCTAGATTAATCATTTTGCATTCACATGCTAGAAAGATTTAACTTCAGGTCATTTATTTATTTTAAACCAGGAATTATTTGTTTACTAAAAGAACACAGGATTAGGCTAAAAAAAAAAAAAAACTGTTAGGCTAATATTCTAAGAGTTTGTTCAAATGTCTTAGAATCTGTAGATCAAAATGATTATCAGAGGTCATCATTCAGGGAATGTTACAGGTTTCTTTTCTACTTTGACTGTTTCAGGTATAAAATATGAATTAGCAGTTACTTTAGTTTCTAGACAATACAGATAAAGCAAAGCTAATAATGGTTTTTACATTTGCTTAAATCTTAGATTTCTTGACTAGTCAAATGTTTAACAGATATATGGACATAGACGGTCTCAGGTGCCATATCTACCTGTCAGATGCATAGCTTGGTTAAAGCTTTGTGTATGTTTAGTTTAATATATTGAGAATTAAAATGTATTGCTGCTTGTATATTTTCTGTAATAAACTTAAAATGCTGTTTTATAATATTAAATCAGTGTTTTTGTTGTGAGCTTTTGTTTCAAGCATGAAAGATTTTATTTCCAAGCAAGGGAAATGGTGTGCTTTTACAGTGACATTTTGTACTGGGCAAGTTAAATGTAAGTGAAGGGGCGAATCTTGACTTTGTTTGCACGCATCGGTGATATTGATCCCTGTTAGTGAAGCAGATCTTATTTGGGAGCAGTATTCTGTGCAGAGTTTAGCTCTAATTCTGCACTCTGGTTCAGTGTCTTTTGAAGTAAAATGTTTGAAGAGTGAGGATAGAACTGTATTCAGATTAAATCTGCTCATAAATATTGCTTTGTTTATCTTTTAAAATGTACACCTTTTGATGACTGGACCTGATTTTTAATGTAACCTAAAATAATAAAAGGCTATTGTCTGCACATGGGTTTGGCAAGTAAAGATGACATAACTAAGATTTGTGAGAAATTCAAAAGAAGTATTAGTAAATTACTGAAACCCATCACCTTTGTATACTTCATTTAACATTAGGCTGCTCCGGAAAGAACCTACACTATCCCCCAAAAAAGTTTGGGGCTGGTAATCGGTTAATGAATTTTAACTATCTTATGCTCACCACTGCTTTATTTACTTGATCAAAAATACAGTAAAAATTTTATTATTTTATAGTAAGAGAACTGTAAATGAATGCATTTAGATTAATAGCTGCTAAATAATGAAGCAAATGAGATGATGTGCAATGAAACTGCTGTATGTGCACTAGGTGGCATGGTTGGGTCAAGGGTATGCGTTAGTACACCTGCTGCAAAGATAGGCTACTTCCATCTCTCACTTTTACACTTCTTTATAAACTTGTAACTGTGGTTTCAATATCCTTCAATATCTTAACTAATTAGCCATTTTACCTTACAAGATGGCTTTATTATTAATGCTAGAGTAAGCTATATTCAGATCCCTTTATTTCGATTTTTAACCTCAGTAGAAGGATTGAAAGCCTCACTTTGCTCGGTTGTTAGGTTTGTATATGTGAGGTTTGTATAGGATGTGGATATGTTGAGAGTGAGAGTGAGAGCGATGATGACTCTGTACCGTCTACACCGACTGTTTTGGCCCGGGCTGCTATCGCTGTTTTTGTATTATTAGCCTGTGATATGGGTGCCTTCATTTCCTGTTCTTTCAGATGGTTGAAGCAGGCCTGATATTGGAAAAGCTGAGAGGAGAGAGCAAAAAACAACAACAAGGCCAGAGGTGGATGTCTCTCTTTAATTTCTTCCTCTCTCTTTTCTTAATATAGGCATTGCATTATAAGTGTGATGATGGCTCACGTGTGGGTGTTTTCCCCCCCCCTTTTTACTCTGGAGGGCGAGGATCTTTATGAACAGAACAGATATTTATTAGTCATTATCCTACTGGTTCCGCCCTTCTGGAAAGCCCATATACCTATTGTTTTACTCTCCATAGCCGTTTCATTTGTTGGACCCCGACCAATAATGCAAACCACTGTGTTATTATTTAAGTGATAAATGTTGCCATAACGACAGATCCTGTGTGTAATGACCAGTTTCATGACCGTAACAAGCATGAAAGGTTTTTATTACCAAGCGAGGTAGAGCAGACAGTGAAGAGTCGAATCTTTACTTGCTCTTCATTAGCGCACGTCGGTGGTATGGATGCTGGAAGTGGAGGAAATTTTAGCGCAGTGGAGTGTATGTACATTTTGGCCCTATGTCTTCACAGTGATTCAGTCCCGCAGTGTTTGCAAAGTGTTGCTAAACAAACATCAATTCTAATGAATTCAAGCACATCCTACTGCGACAACACCCTTATTTAAATGAGTGCACAACTTCACCCAGGCTCTAATAATAGTTTGATTCCACATTATCAAGCAATTATGAACCCATGTTATGGTTTCTGAGGTGACGGGAAGCCTTCGTGATGCCTGTGACTTTTAGAGAGTGTTTTTAGTGCAGATTCTGCATCACAGAATGCAGAATGTCGAACAATTAGACAGCCAACGTGACTGCAGGCATTTTATGCAAAATAGACAGGAGCAGATGAATCCAGTGATGGTCTGGGTGTCTGGTAGCACCCATCAGTTTCACACAGATAACAGCTTGCTCTTTTTTACTCGTTTTTTTTTTTTTAACAATGATGGATGTCAGATAGGAGAGAAACAACAACACTCATCTGAAGATTGACAGATTGAAGGTATTGACAGGACTGTCTATCACAAACTAAAAACAAAAATAAAAATCGTAATCAGTATTTGTGTCTTGCTTTTCAATAGAAATATTTAAACATTTGAATAGTTCAGATGCAAAAGAATCCGTGTATCATTCGATCATTCGTTTTTTGATTTAATATTGAAAGTAGAAAAATGAGAAAACGGCTCCTTTTT
>NW_015544247.1:730541-734690 GCF_001515605.1 Sinocyclocheilus anshuiensis
CGAAAAAGGAGCCGTTTTCTCATTTTTCTACTTTCAATATTAAATCAAAAAATGAATGATCGAATGATACATGGATTCAAAAGCCTTTAAGTGCTATCTGAAATTTTCTCCTAAAATTAGCATTGTTCTCAGCCTCCTATGTTTATGCTCAGTCATTTCAGTTTAATGGCAATTAAATGAACCTATTCATTGTCATTAAAGTGAAATGACTGAACCTACACATAGGAGCCTGATAAAAATGCCCATTTTAGAAGAAAATTTAAAATGGCACTTAAAGGCTTTTGCATCTGAACTCTATATTTGTAAAACAAGATTTTCTTAAGAAGCAAAACTGACCAAAATACTGAGATCCTTGGAAGGGCTTTTTTTTTTTAAAGCATAAACGTCTCTACATTTTGTTACATATAAATAATTTATCAAAACTGACCATAAAGATTTTTACATTGTTGCAAAAGTTCTATTTCAAATAAATGCTGTTTTTTTTTTTTACTTTCTTTCCATCAAAGTATCCTACTATTTTCATAAAAATATTATTAGTTTATTTTTAATAATTAATAATAATGATTATTTCTAAAGAATAAATCACATTTTAAAATATATCGAAGTTAAAATGTTAGAAATATTTCACAATATTTCTGTTTTTATTGTATTTTGGATCGAACAAATGCAGCCTTGGTGAGCATAAGTAACTTCATTCAAAAACATAAAAGAAAAATCTTATACAAACTTTTGAATGGCAGTGTATGCTTAAAATAAGAAAAGGTCATATACATTGCCTTCCTGTTTGAACTGGGGGTTTAGTTTGATAAATTATTTGCATTTCATGCATATATAATGTAATTATAAACTGAAAATGTGAAGTAAATAAAGCTCAATTTATTCATGAATTGGATTAGATATTGTGGCATTTCAGTTAGCATTGATTAATTTGCATGTTCAGTGCGGATTTATAGCTTCAAAAGGACAATCAGCGTTAAAGTGAAGTTACAAAAATGATAAATACCCTAAAATACGCATAATACCCTGAAGTATTTCAAGATTCCTCTTAAATGGCTTTCCATTAATATGAAATGAAATGTCTGAGAACTGCACCCTGCAGCTGAGTTTTGCAAGTGATAATCAATCATGACGTTAATTAGAAAAATATTCCCACACAATTGGACTCTGGTCCTCAGTCCCTCTGGCCACCTCCATTTGGAAAAGAACTCCTCTCTCTGGTCGTCCCTTTGGGAGAGACATTTTCCATAATGTCATAAAACATTATAAATGCCCCCAAATTATTATAAACTGAACAGAAGTGTCTTAATTGTGAGACATTGTAACAAAGTAGCCAAATTTATGATGGAAATATATGAACTTGATCTGGAAGAGATGTGACAGATAGGAAAGATAGGCTTAAACTGGGAAAGGGATAATACATTTTAAGCAGTGGGAATAAGAAAGAGTTTGAGAGTCTTGACCTCAGGTGTCACTTTAAGCAGGTTTGGATACAGTCTTAACTTTGCATTAACATTCACGATTTGTATCATCTTTCTACATTGTCTCTCTCATTAAACCCTGATTTGCCTCTAATTGGAAGTAAATGGCTGGCAGTTCAGTGCTAATCACTGTAATTGTGGTCTCATTTGGTGTGCTTGATAACTGGCCTGCTCTGACTTCATCAAATGCAGAGGAGAGGTTGAGTTATATTCAGCCAGTCGACCATGTGTATGTGTGTGTTTTTAAAATTAATATTGATTTAAAGAAGGGCACAATTCATGCGTTTTACAACACCCTGTCAGACAGATTCAGAGGGCATCGCAGAAACGCTGTTACAGTGCTGCAGTGGCCCTAAATTCAATTACTTGAATTGGCCTCGCATTTGTATGTTGAGTTGCTTGATTTGAATTTGTTATTTTTTTCTCCCGAGTGAATCTGTAAGTAAACCTACACAACAGATTTGAGGAAGTGCCTTGCTGCGTTGCTCTGTGTGACGGTAATGAGAATTGGCATCTTTATTTTGGATCCTGTGAGAACCCAACGGTTACCCCTCATTGCATGACTGAAGGACACAAAAGTTTGTTCTAAAATAAGGGACTGATCTTTGTGTTTGACTGTCTGTTTGCGTTCTGTTTCTTTCATGTCACATAGAGCCAGAGAGATGGGCTGACTCTATGCAAAGCAGGGTGTTAGTTGCGAGTCCGCATGGATAAATTTAGCTTCTTCATGTCACGTCACTGTCTCCGATATAGACATAAATTCGCTGGCTGAGTTTGGGATTCAGGCCATTGTGGTTTCTAGGTTGCCTCGTGACTTTGTCTGTTTTTGTGGCAGTCCTCCTGAGATTTTGTGCTGTTTTTATGCACTTATCAAATCTTTAAGAGAGTTGATTTAGTATGCAACTATATATAAGGTGTTTTCATGATGTACTTTGCTTTACACTCTCTGTTTGTACTGATAATCATGTGCATAAAAATTCATGTCATGCCGTCAATCAGGCCACAGTACAAATGCAGCCAGCAAGAATTGTAAATGCAATTCCTTCTGAACCTTCACTATCTTTTGGAATTGGGTTATTAAAAAAATTATTAATATTACTATATTATTTTAATATAATACATTTAAATATTAAAGAATATAAATATATTGAATTTGTTTGTTATATTTCATATATAAAATGTTATAAATATTTTAAAATGTTAATGTATTCATTATTATTTGAAAATAAGCTATAAAAATAAGTTACTTTATAGATGTGCTATTTTCATATTCTTTTAGTCAGTAGAACTTAAACAAATGCTGCACATTTATAAAGTTGCACTGGAAATTTTACTTTTCGTTATTACTTACCCAGTGGTATATGATGCAATGTTATAAATTGTGTTTTTTGTTTTGTTTCTTTTTCAGACCCAAAGATTACTGCAGTTCAGAGCAGTAAATATTCTGGACAGACAGCTTCGCTTCGGGGCTTAAAATTGTTTAATATTTGTCAACTTTGGCTGTTTCTCCCAAGGTTTTTTTCTGGCACTTCTAGACTTTTATTGCGGTGACCTTGTGCTTGGTCACTGGGGGCTTAGGGTTGACACCCTAAGCTGCTTTGAGGAAATCTCTATTGTTGAAAACCAATTTACAAGTTGAAATCTTTAATTAGAAAATGCATTTCTGTTATGTGCGTTTGTCTCTCGTTCACACTGCTTTTAATCTACTACGTGACTGATATTTATCTTTCACTCAGATGCTGCCTTTCTTTTTCTATAGTGTCCCTCAGTAAGTGTGTTACGATAACATCGGTAATGACTTCAGCTCTACAAGTATTTTTCTGAACAAAACAGGGAAGACTGTGCAGAAATTGGCCAAAGGTTTTCATTGTCGGAACCTTTATTTGTGCATCACAGCTTCCCACACTCAACAAGGCACTGATATTTACCTTTAAGGACCTTTTAGGTACAAAAGGTGTACCTTTTGGAAAAGTACTGCCCCTGTGACAGCTTTTGTACCTTTTTTTCTGAGCGTGCAGGAGAAAATGTTACTCTTGCAAAAGCTCAGGCATTGTAAAGAAGGTCTCGAGATTTTCTCCTTAAAGTGGTCATATGATGCGATTTCAATTTTTCCTTTCTCTTTGAAGTGTTACAAGCTCTTGGTGCATAAAGAAGATCTGTAAAGTTGCAAAGACTAAAGTCTAAAATCCAAAGAGATATTCTTTATAAAAGTTAAGAGTCAACCACGCCTACCTAAAACGGCTCGTTCTAACACGCCCCCACATGTCTACATCACGATGTGGGAAGATTTGCATAACACCGCTGTAGCGAATCAGCTCATGGGGAAATATGAATAATTAATCATAACTAGTTATAATTAATTATAAATATTTAGATCCGCTGTAGATATTTACTTGACCTCTCAGGGTCAACTGTCTGTCAATTCTAAGAACGTTAATTTCCTGATTAAGGTAAATAACTTTCTTACTGTACAGTTCTACAGAGAGCCTGTAGCATAAATCGGCATGATTAAGGGACTCCAGTTATGAGCAAACAATGAACAACGTCAAGTGTGATACAAGTAAGACTTTATTAACTACATAAACACTTAAACTAGTCTAACATACTACATAAACACTTAAACTGGTCTGACATACACATACACACACACACACACACACACACACATACA
>NW_015544247.1:734888-735179 GCF_001515605.1 Sinocyclocheilus anshuiensis
ACGATATCCGCTTCGTCATGCCTAGAGCTGATCCGTGCTGGTCGCTGAGGAAATACATCAACTTTGTACTGTGGATCGCCTAATCGGCTTTCACCGTGGACGAAGCGGAGTCCAGCCCGGGGTCGTCACATGTGGCTCACTCAAGCCCGCCGGCCACGCCGTTCTCTAGCCCGCCGGCCTCCGCTCACTCTAGCCAGCCGGCCACCACTCACTCAAGCTCGCCGTGTGTGACGCTGTGTGTTTCGTTGTGAAAGCGAAACTACTTTGTTTGGCCTTCCAAAAGAGGACACG
>NW_015544247.1:735282-735601 GCF_001515605.1 Sinocyclocheilus anshuiensis
TTCAACCCAAATATTCAGATGTGTGCAGCACATTTTATGGAGGACTGTTTCCTGATCCTGGTAGAGTAGACTGCAATTCTGGGTGTTCTGACTCACAGCCTGTAAGTACGTTTACTTATTTAAAGGATTTGCCACTGACGATTCAAACACGAGTTTTGAGCAGTGTAGAGTAGCGCTTGTTGTTTGTCATCTCTCTGATCACAAATGCAGACATGGTTTTATGTTTACGAGGCGCGATGCAAAGCAACGTGTAAAAAGACAGTATAAGTCATTATAATCCATAATTATGTCCCCACTGGATGCAACGAATGCCTCGTTT
>NW_015544247.1:735612-737410 GCF_001515605.1 Sinocyclocheilus anshuiensis
TCGCTTTTCAGACCGATGAGCTTTGTAAAAATCGACGTGTTTCAGAAAGGCGGGGCATAGAGGAGAAACAATAATTTACAATATGTGGAAAATAATGTGTTTTTTGAACCTTAAACTGCATAAACACATTTCATTACACCAAATACACAAAATAATGTTCTTTTTAGCAACATCATATGACCCCTTTAACGTTTTTTTTTTTAGGATGAAGGTTTTCAATCTATGCACACATGCATATAACATGTCAGAGTTTTAGCAAAAGGGTAGATTTTCTGTGAATATTAATGGGCCATTCTAACCCGATCTCATGAAAGTGCGTGGAAATAGTACGCCAAATAAAAACAAAAACTCGTGGTATTGATACGCAAAAATGGACTTTGACTTGTATAGGCTACGCAATGGGTAGGATTAGGGTTGTGGGGTAGATGTGTATCATATGTACGCAAAAACTACGTATCATATGCACGCCAACAAATTTCGTATCATATGTACACGAAAACGGCGCATTATAGGCCTATGCATGCCAAACACGTGCGTATCATATGCACGCCAAAGTCAATTTTTGCATATCAATACCACAAGTTTTTGTTTTTATTTGGCAAACTATTTATACGCATTTTCATGAGACCGGGCTCGCCATTCCTCACAAAGCTGCCTTATAGCTTCAAATAGTCATACAGACAGTTTTATGGCCTTTTTGGGTCCTTTTTAGAGCATGACAACAGTAGATGAATTGTACTTGTGGACAAGAGCCCAAATGTCTCTTGCTCCACAGAAAAAAATAACAGCATATGGTTTTGGAATAACATGACGGTGACTCAAATGATGATAGAATTTGGGTGAACTATTCCAAGTCTCTCTTATTTTGTCCTCCTTTTGATGTCACTGCTGTCTTGGAGAAACAATTGAGATATTACAGAGGTCTCATTTGGGATTTTTCTTACTTATGTGATGCAGCAACCTTGAATAGATTCGTTCATCTTTCCACATTTCACAATTTTCACACCTCTCATGTATTCCTGAGCCTCATAAGTGTAGTTTTATATTTATGTGCCAGTGTTTGATAGTGTGCAGCATGGAAACGCTGAACAGGAAAGCGCTGTTTCACACTGCCACATCCACTCAGAGCTGAGCAGATGACACTGCCCTTCACACACTCTGTCTTCCTCTGCCCATCAACCCTGAGGCTGTCTCGCTCTCAAACAATCCCGTTGGACTGACGGAGCAGTTGGCATGTTGTTGCATTGAGGAGAATGACTGGAGTGCTACAGGGAGTGACAGCAAAGAGAGAAATGCTGTGACATTACATGAAATGAATGATACTGTGAAACCACATCAGTTGGCATTGAGGGGAACGTTGTATTTGAGGGATTAGTTCACCCTAAATAAAGGAGTTATTCATCCTCATGACTTTCTTATTACTTGGGAAATTTTGAGTGATATGTTGTGTGCTCTTCTATGAAATTGCAATGAATGGAGACTTCAAAAAGGGCATAAATGGCCCATAAAACTATCATAAAGGTGGTCCAAGCGAATCGTTCCATGTGTTCATAAAAAATGCGATAGTTTTGGCATGTAAGTTGTTGTTCACTCATAATCTTTCCCTACAGTGGGCTGTTAATTGCTGCAACTATCACTGAGTCATTGAGTTGAACTTAAGAACTAGATTAGTCCAATCCATGAACAAATCATACTGTAAGGGAAACAGGTCAATTTAGCTCAAAGAGAATTATTTTTGATTTTATAGGGAATTTGAACAGAATCACTGTTTTACGGCTGATCAGCCAGCGATTCATTG
>NW_015544247.1:737656-738049 GCF_001515605.1 Sinocyclocheilus anshuiensis
ACGTTAACTTGTAAGTACAAAACACAAGATACTTCTCTTTACAATATAAATAAGACTTTATTGTATAAATCTAAAACAATATAAACTAATCTAACACATAAACACACGCACTCACACATTCACACAAGTTGCAGAAAGAGAGAAAGTGAGGAAAGAATGAGCTTAAAGGGGTCATATGATGCGATTTCAATGTTTCCTTTGTCTTTGGAGTGTTACAAGCTCTTGGTGCATAAAGAAGATCTGTAAAGGTGCAAAGACTAAAGTCTCAAATCCAAAGAGACATTCTAAGCAAAAGCACTTTATTTGGCCTTCCGGAAGTAGATGCAATTAGGAATCATCGGTTAAGATTTATTTACAACAGAACAGCACAACCCAGATGTTCGAATTTGTGCA
>NW_015544247.1:738419-739705 GCF_001515605.1 Sinocyclocheilus anshuiensis
TTGTGACTTGAACTGATGGTAAAACTAACGACATTATTAACTGTCTTGATATTTACTTTGAAAGCTGAAGCTCACGATTATGGTAAGGGTCGTTACATTTCCGACGCGTGCTTGTAGTGTTCGGCCAATCACAATGCACTGGGTCAGCTGGCCAATCAGAGCAGACTGCGCTTGTCAAAGGAGGGGGCTTTGTTGAAAACGACATGTTTGAGAGAGGCGGGGCATAGAGGACCTACAATAATGTACAGTATTTGAAAAATAATGTGTTTTTTGAACATTAAAGCATGTCAACATATTCTGTTACACCAAAAACACAAAATAATGATCTTTAAAATAGCATCATATGACCCCTTTAAGAGAATGAAGATGTGAAATCCCAAGTTTATAGCAATATGTTCAATTGCATAGACCTGATCAACCATCAATCACTTAATTAACCCTCGCATTGAGTTCCGCAATGAGGTTAAAATGTATAATAAATGCACCAGTTCAGCTAGGATCTGGAAGTACTTGCGTTGCTTATTTAGGGGGTTCCCTTGTTGCAGTCTTTGCAGAAAGGGGTTTCCCAGGGTTGCTGATTGGCTGGAAGTTCAGTAGTCGTTGAAGTGACGTTTTGGGAAGCCAATGGTTGGGCGTTGACTGAAGATGCAGAGTTGTGGGCTGGTTTAAGTTTTGAGGCGGTAACAGACTCGAGGTGAACTCGGAGACACGGCGTTGCAGCAAAACTTAACTCAGAACACGAAACTATCAACGGAAAAGAAAAGAAACTAATGTAGCATCTGGACCAATCAAAAACACAATTTTTCATTTGATTTAACAAATCAGTTATTCATTAGATTAACAAGTAGTCACAGACCCCTCACCCAATAGACTGGGCGCCAGGATGTCTGCGAATGACCACAGGCCACTGGTTACCATGGCAACCCCGACACCTTTGCTAAGACCAGAGCCATTTACGACCTGATGGAATGTGAGTAGGGAAAATCACTGCATGTTCCATAGCAAGAGGCACAATGCACAGTAGAAATGGACTTTTCTACTAATTAATCCATAGGAAAACCTTTCTTTGAATGAACACACATAGCCTTCAGGTCATCGTGTATGTTGTCTTTGAGATTTTATACTGTTTTATGCAGGCTTGTGATGGAAACACTCATTCCTGTCATCCTACATATATGTAACCCTACCATGTTTAATATCTATGAATTAGTCTTCTGATGATCTAAACGAGAGTGTATATTATATGTTGGTACACTGGCAATATATTAGTGTCCTGAGAATCTTTA
>NW_015544247.1:739915-743679 GCF_001515605.1 Sinocyclocheilus anshuiensis
AGGAAATTAACGTTCTTAGAATTGACAGACAGTTGACCCTGAGAGGTCAAGTAAATATCTACAGCGGATCTAAATATTTATAATTAATTATAACTAGTTATGATTAATTATTCATATTTCCCGTATGAGCTGATTCGCTACACTAAAGTAAAAGAAAGAAAAGAGTAAAGTTTGACGAGACGTTTCTCCTCATGGTTTTAGAGGAGCTGCTGGCATGCAAGCCAGAGCACGCTGGAACGGCGCTCGAAGAATTCACGGGCAAAAAGCAGTGGCAAAAAGGCATGGCTGAGAGCAAAAAGTGGCGGCAAAAAGCATGGCTAAACGCATAAAGCCAAAAGCGATGACCAAAAGCATAATTTGATGGTGTCCTGAGTATTTAAACATGGCTGTTGGACACATCCCAAATGGAGTGTTGATTAGAGTTGCTATGTTTCTCTTCCCAATACATAAATCTTATCAGTGACATGGTCCGAATTTTCCCGCTCTTGCAGAGTATAATTCGGCCATGATTTCTAGAACCAGAATATAATATATTTTACAAAGTATTGATTGATAGAAACGTTTAAAGCATGAATTTTCAAACACATACATACCCAACATGAATATAAACCTATAAACTATTCAATAGTTATTCAAAAGACATACATAATGAGTGATTAGGACATGATAGTCAAATGTGTGAGTTACATACATAATACGGAATTATGCATAGAAATTATCAGTTGCCCATAAGTCATTTTAGCATAATTTAGGTGCATATATACATGTGAAGGCAGTTTCTGTGCCATTCTGTGAATGTGGGGACATGTTCTGTGAACGTGAGGATGTGCTTTGTGAGGAGCAAAAGGTTAAACGGTCTCGAAGGAGCCTGGTCTTTGTCCTGGGTGGGGGAAACCACCCATCGAAGTCTTTAGCTCATGATTTCTATCATGGATTTACATGTGATGGTCATGCTGTGCTTCTCTTTGACCATTAATCTTGGTTACTTGCCCCAAAATGGACAATCTCTTTCCTGAGTTGGGATTATCAATAAGTGTTCTTTTGTTTAAATGTTCTGTGAAAGAGTTGGTTGGTTAGGCTTGTTTCAGACTGTCTGGAGCTATCGTGGAAAGATTTATGACATTGTCTTGTTAATACATGCTTTGTAAACTGGATGAAACGGATTCACTGAAAAGATGATTTAAAGAATGATTCGTTCACCAGTCAGACTGTGCTACTTCTCTCATGACTGATTTTCAAGGAATAGTGACTTTTGGTCTGTATAACTTCAGAAGACTTGAAATATTGTATAAAACTTTTATGGTGCCTTTTTGTTATTTTGGAGTTTGACGGTTCCAGTGCTCATTGACTTTCATTATATTGAAAAGAATGACCAGCATACTCTTTAAAACAGGAAAGACATTCATACAAGTTTAGAATGACATGAGGGAGAGTAAATGATGACAGAATTGTCATTTTTGGGTGAACTATGCCTTTAAAGCATTTTCAGCCCACTTACCCTATTATACTTTATCGACACAAATTGATAGGTTAAACAACAAACAGCCACCCACAAATAGTCTATATACAAACATCTTGTTATTATCAATTTTGAAAAAAGAAAACTGCTGCTTAATATTTTTATACCAACCATGTTACTTTTTTTTCAGGATCCTTTGATGTATAGAAAGTTCAAAAGAACAGCATTTATTTGAAAGATTAATCTTTTTTAAATGTCTTTACTGTCACTTTTGATCAATTTAATACAACCTTGCAGGATAAAATTATTCATTTCTTTCACAAACTGTAGTTTAAATCTACAGCACTATACATCGTTATGTCCTAAGTTGCCACAGCCATGACAAATAACGCAAGGCAGGACATTTTGCCAATTGATAGCTTTCTATTTCCATGATGTCATGCTGAGAAGCCCCACCAGCTATAAAATGTCATTTGTCCAAAATCCTTATTATTATACATTAAACATCAAATATATTCAGATTGGCTGTGAGTGTAAGTACTTTTACACTTTGAGTTTAATTTCAGTCAAACTAAAGCAATAACTCTTAAATGTGATGCAAGCACTTTATTCCGACTGAAATCATACTAGCCCGATGCAATATTTTACGCATAATGTGTATTTAATTTTTCAAATATTTAATTGTGCATTGTGACATGTTTATTTAGAAAGGCATATGAAACTTAACTATGCAAAGCCCACCGCAGCTTGATTATAACTGCGCAGGTAAATGTACTTTGTGTCATGCAGTAGTTTTGCATTCGGTGTGCAGATAAATTGCTTGTCACTGGAAATGTATCATGCCTGCTTAAGGCATGGAGTAACATTCATATTCTCATACCCAAGAGCCTCTGTGGTACATCCCTACTGACCAGTAGACATAGTTAAAGAGGCCACAGCTACCTTGGGTAAGTCATGAAAGAATGCTGAGCAGTGTGTGTTGCATTTCTGCAGTACCTGAGGCTTTGACCCGAGTCTATTAATACTGTTTTCACACACATGTACACATCATGTAAAACTCTCAGCAGTCCATGTAACCCCTGACTGTGGCACGAATGCTGGACCGCTGTGAGAGGAGTGCTGGACAGCTGTATTTCCTCCATGCTGACAGCAGTGTCACAGAGGTCAGGCTTTCCCTTGTTCTGGTTAAGGGCTCGGATCTCATCACAATGAGCGTGACATCAGTCTTTTATCGGCGTTATGACAGTTCCTCTTCTTTACTGGGTAAGAACTGTCAAGCATCAATCCCCTGGACTCCCAAGCAGGAAGGTGTGCGTGTGTGTCTTACTCACTCTTCTAGGACTCTATCTTTATTCACCTTTCACAGTGAAGACCTAAAAGAGAGAGAGAATGAGAGAAACGAAGGTTTATTGTAGTATTGTGCTCAGTTTGAGCTCAGAAGAGATAAAAATGATAGCTCTTTCCTGAGAAAACACAGGTGTGCTGGCTTGCTCTGACAGCAGGGATTATCGACCCTAAATGCAAATAATACAGCCATATAAGCACGTATAGGTAGGATAGCTAAATAAATAGGCTTATTATACCACACACTGGAATACTTGATGAAACTCTGAATTTTCTTAAAGCTGAGTTGGGGCGTGTCTATGAAAAAACATGGTGGGTGCAAGTGAATACAGCTCTTGTAAATATAATAGTATTGTACAATTACGATCTAATACAAGTTCTGTTTACATAACCTTCATAAATTGAATAAAAAAGCACAGACACGCCTGATGCACATTTGTTTTATTCATGATTTTGTAGGAACCTTGCTGGATTTTTTTTTTAATGATTTCTCAACTTGTAAATATGAACTTCTCAGGAAGACCTGGATGCAAAATCAGTATTACCTTACCATTGTTGCTGTGTTTTTTCATGTATGATTGCTTTGTTCATTGTAATGGACATTTTCTTTTCTTTGCAGAAGCTTTAGGATAATATACAGGCAATATTAGAAAACAATTTCAATCAAATCAATATTTCATGTCCACATATTCATTCATTTGCTACGTAGCCATGTAATAATTTGGATAATAAGGTAATTATTGCTAAATAAATCTCACTTACAATCTCAACTAAAATCTCGATCTGAATCTTTACTTTCAAAAAAAGAGCAGAAGGTTTGACCAGGACTAAAGGCCACTGTCCACACTACAGCTAATACGATAAAGGCACAGAGAAACGATATCGTTGGATTCAATTTCAAAATTATTTTTTCCAGCTGATGAACGATAAAAACATTGACACCCAATCAAAATCATTCCTG
>NW_015544247.1:744354-750693 GCF_001515605.1 Sinocyclocheilus anshuiensis
TATTAAGCTTAGAGTGTGCGCTTAGAATAAACAGACGATATAGTTATCTTTATAGTTATCGTTCTTGGTAGGCCCGGTTCTACGGTGGTGTTAGAGGGTGCTAAGCAAATGAAATCAATAGACAGTTGATTTCAGTTAAAGCTGTAATAATGGCATTTCATTGCAGATTTGGCAAACTATCTAGTGCATTTGCACTTTGGAGATCGGTTTCTATTTCAACGTGTTTTTGCAGCGTTGAGCAATGTAGCCAATCAGAGACTTATCTGTTGATTTCTTGAACCCAACAGCCAATCAGAGGCGTTTAAGTTTGAATCCACCCACCGCTAGAATCGCTGGAGTTTTTGTTCAGGTGTTGTGTTCAGCACATCATCTCATTATAACAAAGTGTCGATGCAATGTAAATAAGAGATTCATTGTGCAGGGTAGAGAACTTCATTGATTATAACCTAACTATGTGAGATCATGATGAACTATGAGTGACAGCTTTTAATGATTATAAACGGAGCGTTCTTTGCACCATAGCAATAGACTGCACTAAAACCTATATATATATATATATGCTATATTAAGATTAGAGCACCCTCAATTTAAGAAGCACCCTCAGTGATTTGATTCTGGAGCTGGGCCAACAGGCCTTAAATTAAATATGTTCACTTGCACCAATAATAAACATGGTTTGTGCTGATGACAAAAAGTGTTCAGTGTATTTTAATATTTGATTTTGGTATTTTGATGGATTTAAGACCGAGCACATTTTCTTTGCTCTCAATTTTGTATTGTATGGGATGGCTGTCAACCTTACACAGTGTGTGTTGGTGGTCCTCTATATCTCCAGGTTGTTTTGATCACAGTTGGAGTGGAAATAGTAGAATGGATTTCTCTCCGTTTCGTCTTTGCTGTGAAGTTCTGGGCTCTTTGCGCCCAGATAAAGTTCACAAACTATAAAGTGCTGCTCATCTGCCCTCTCCCTCCTCTGATCTGTGTAATGGCTCATCTCCTTATCCCTCTGTCATTTGAGTTTCCATTTACACTTTCTCGGACTCTCCCCTTCATCTCTCCGCTCTCAGTCTGTCCTGCTGTCTCATTGTCCATCTCCCCCTTTTTCTCATTTTCCTGTTTATTCAGTTCCTTTCCAGTTCCTTTCCAATTCAACATTCCTTTCTGTCTCTCTTCTGTTGTTTTGAGTTCCATCTCATGTTCATTGGTTCTTGGCCGATAGAGCTCTCGGGCTCTGAGATTAAGTGGCTGTCTGGCCTAATCTGAGTTGTGCAGCAAGCTATGAAGTTCAGGTTGAAGCAATGGCCAGCCTTTCGAAAGAGATAAGAGGCAGACAGAAGATTGGAAGTGTGGAGTGTGGTATTTGACCTATAAACAGAAATGATAACCAGCCAGGACACAAAAATATCTTGAGTCCCTTTATGGGCGTGATTCAGTATGTTTGCTGCGACGTGTTGAGTAAACACACAACCTCCATTCCAAATCCTATGCTGGCAAGTAACTAGCTAAAAGTAGCAATGCTACTAACTTAGCTGGTGTAAAGTGGCATTAACTGGTTTATCTACATGGCCAGCTGGTTTCTTGAACTGACGAGCTAAAAAGTGCTAGAAAACCCTTTCAAACCTGAAAGTTTGTGAGACCTGGGAGATTTTAAGCAAGGTGTTCTCAACTCTGGCCCTTGAGGTCCTCAAACCCTAATCAAACACAGCTTAAGAAAGTTACAGGCAGGTGAGTTTGATCGAGGTTGGAGCTAAACTCTGCTGGAAAGTGGATCTCGAGGGCCAGAGTTGAGAACCTCTGTTTTAAGCTGGGGTCAATGCAGATGCATTACTATTTCTGTAACATTTTATGAACACAGATTAAATAAATGTGCACTTCTAAGATATCCACTCTCTTTAATATGAAGTCTGATTCATTTTAATGAATCAATTAATGTGAAATAAGCCAAGTCCAAAAAAGATTCACATATTTCAGTTGCGTCCCTGCAGAGAATACAAAATAATTTTAGAAAATTTACCATAATTATAAATAGTTATACTTACTACAAAATATTTAATACAAAATACTAATCCCTAAAATATGCTGCAGGTCAAATGCTGTTTAATGCTTTCTTCTTTACTAAGTCTCATGTTAATTTACCCAACAATTACCTACATGGTTAACATTTGTTGGGATTTGGTGTATTATCCTCTTTACACACAAATAAATAGCACACAAACATTTTATTCAGGCTGTTTTGTTGAAGATTTTCAGTACTGAATGTGCTAGCATTGATGCCTATGTTCATGTATTTATAATATCTTTGACATAAAGCATTCTACAAATGCTTTATCCACAAAGTTCAGATGCAATACTATCTTAGATGCTGCCTTATTTGAATGCCTACTGTTTATAACAGCCTTCAGGTGGCGACTGGGAATGGAGACTTTTTCTCTCCTGCAGGGTCCTTTGACAGACACATTCTTTACACTTTTCCCTAAATGCAAAGCGAATGAGAGGCAGATGAATATTTAGCCTGCATGAAGGTTGTTTACCAACTCTGAGACTTGTGACCAATTAATGATGATTTGTTGCACTCAGACGCCATTAGGGAGGCTTGAGGAAAAGGAAAGTTGAGAATACTTTAGGCAAAAATGGCAGAAACAACTTCCACTAGACCTGAAATCTAAAGCTTGACACTACTCCGACTTTCTCAAGCTCTGCGATCATTATTCAGGAGAATCCCAAAAGTGTTTTGTACATGAAACACTGGCCTTTACTCTACGATTCCCAGTAGATTTGGCTGTGGTTGAACATGAGCTTAGTGCATAAATCCTTTCTGTCTCTCTCTGGACCTTCAGGTTCAATCCTAATCTGAGTGCTGGAGTGTTATTGTTTGACAGAGCGCCAGTCTTTGACGACTGTGCTGACTTTGAGAGGGTGAATGGAGGTAAATGAGCAGGAAAATGAAAGGGTAACAGTAACAAACGAGTCTCTGTTTCGGTCTAATTAATCCCATCATGCTCTATGGCAGGTTATCAGAATTCCATGGCAATTATGCTGATGGAAACAGGTAGTGTGATTTATTTTTTTTTTTTCATGGTGGGGATGAGTCAAGTATGTGAGCGTCCCTGTCTCCACATGAACACTCATCTGTGACGCCATAATGGAAGTTGTATCTTCAGCATGCCTCATTTCCTGTTTGTGCAGGTGGGCGATAACATGCATGTAGAAAAGTAGGGTAAGGCTTCTGTAATTTCCTCTCATGCCAGCGGGTCTCCGCTGGGGAGATATGTTCAACATTTTCACGATAGACTGGAAAAAAATTGCACTCTCTTTGCCCTTAACAGACAAGATGAGAATGATTCAGCAGATGCAAGCCCACTCTTCATGATGCATCCCCGCAAAACATGTTAGTTCTGTTAAGCGTAGATTAGCTCTGTCAGTAACCTAGTTAGCTGCTTCTGAAGGCAGCATTTTGAGGTATCACAGGCACGCTTCCAACAACAAGCCTGTTCCAAAAGTAGTGTTAGATCGTGCTGACATCCTGCCGACCAAAAATGTTAGATCAAATCTCCACACCAGGAATATTTGATGCAGTCCTTTTAGCAGATCCCGTCAGATTGTCTGGTATCCAAAAACGTCAGCAGAGTTCTGAAATAGCAAGAAGCTGAAGGCAAAGTGATAATAAGAAATGAACAGTTTTTTTGAACGATCGTTCAAAAAAACAATGTGCAATCCAACGAGTGTTATTATACCAAACCAAAAGAAATACTGCTTCATAACATCATCCTGTAAACTTGAAATAGAGCCATTCTCTTATCTCTTTTATTCTCTCAACTCGTAAAAGACTGGAAGGAGGTAGCTAAATATGCATTTTTTTTTAAATAATGTAAAATTAAATTGTGCATGCTATGTTTTTCATGCTTAATAAAGTTCCTCTCACCTGTATTGAATTCAGTTGTGAGTTGAGTCTCCGCTTTCTTTAAGGAGCGAGAGTGCTTTTTGTATGAAGTTTATGGTTATGTTGAGTCTTTCAAATCAATCACTAATGGGTTCCATTTCAGTTAGTTTGCAGTCATAAGGACAGACAGTGGAGCAGCTCAATAGGTTTTGGAACAGAGCTAATGTTTCAGTAAATTCATTAGTGAGATTTATTTTTATAGATATGAACTCCATCTATAGTGTATTCAAAAGGAATCCATATGTAATAGAAGACAACTCTGGTCTAGTTCAGAATTATTCATAAACTTCAGATCAGAGTCTGCAGTGCAGTGTTTGTTCAATAGCCTTGTCTTGAATACAGACAAATAAAAGAAAAACATTAATTTATTCATGTTTATACAGTCACAGGGCTGATGCTTAAAATTACAGGGCCTGGGTCCCAATGAAAACATTAGTAAAACATGAGGGAAAAAATGCATTTGTTCTATTTTAATTTAGTGTTTTTATTTTCTTTGTCACAGTATTACATTGGGTAGGTCTGCTCATCAATTTCAATGCCTGTGAGTGCTTTAAGCTATAAAATGAAGATAAACATGCACAAATACATGAATGTGAAGTAAACACATAATGAGAAAAAATTTTTTTTTTTTTGCTTTTTTTCTTGGTATAGCAAGTAATAGCAGCCTAATGGCTATATTGGAGTACACTCTTAAAAATAAAGGTGCTTCACGATGCCATAGAAGAACCTTTTTGTCTAAATGGTTCCATAAAGAACCTTTAACATCTGAAGAACCTTTCTGTTTCACAAAAGGTTCTTTGTGGCAAAAGAAGGTTCTTCAGATTATAAAAAGGTAAGAAAGAGATGGTTCTTTAAAGAACCTTTGACTGAATGGTTCTTTGTGGAACCAAAAATGGTTCTTCTATGGCATCGCTTGAAGAACCTTTTGAAGCACCTTTATTTTTAAGAGTGTAAGTTGCAGTTCAGTAAGTGATGTTGATTCACTAGCCGCTGTGATGGATTTGAGTTTATCTAGTGGAGGATTTATCAAACTTATTTAAACTGGCAAGTCCTTAGTTTGTGAGTCTTTTGAATAATTCATTCAATGAACTGATTCACAATTGATAGGATTTATATGTTTGTGAAATGATCTCTTGGTTTGTTTTTCTGTGCAGCTCAGTGCTGCACTGCTGTGATCTGCAACACACCTGTGGTGTGTGATGCCAGAAATACAAAAGTTATTCCCACTAACAATTTGTTAATTTAATTTGAGAACTTCTTTTTTATATATTTGTGAAACAAACCTAAACTCTAGATAAAATTCCCAGTTGTCTCACATGGCGACTTGAGTCATGTCATTATGAGTACGACATTGTGATTAGTTACAAAGATTTGAAATCCTGATTTGAAACCACATTGAGTTCAAGTGCAGCGTTAGAGATTATTCAGCTTTTGTCTAGAGTAATATGGACACAAAGTAGCACAGATTTCTCCAATCAGCCCAGCATCAAGCTAAGTTTGACAACAGATGGCTGCAGTTCATTCATTATTGCGGCTGGTGGTTTTGATGAAGGGCTTGCCAGACGTCGCCTTATCCCTCCACTTGTATTATATAATATGGAGCAGACCTCAGCTCAGATGGATGGCAGGCCAATACAAAAGCCTTCATATGTAATACTGATGCTCCCTAAACTATCATCCATTGCCAAACTGGGTTCATATGAATTAACCTGAGCTCTGGACCATGCGTTTCACGTCAAGGTCTATTATAAAGATATCACTTTGTGTATTCTCTCTTTCCATCTGTCTCTGTCTATCTTGCACTTCAACTTTCCACCTCCATCAGTTGCAGCATAATTCACATTTTCTCCATAATAACTCTGTTCCTGCAGGGTTAAGCATTAAATCAGTTTTGCAAGAGAGAGATGGGTGAACAAGAAGAGTGATCTCAGTACAGAGATTGCAAAGTTGACTTTGTTAACTTTTCACTGTGCAACAAAATATATACTTGCTGTATATACTGTAAATGTGTGCTATTTCATTTGCATTTTTATTTTTGGTGTTTAGATAGATAGATAGATAGATAGATAGATAGATCTTAGCAGCTCTGTGTGGCTTGTGCAAATCTCTTTGGCTGGAGGACTTGGAATGGAAAGGAGAAGTTAGACTATGGAATCAATAGCATAAAGCCTGTAATTACAAATGTGAACTCAGTAAAGTCTTCGGTCTTCTACACTCTGTTTCTCTCCTAATTCTCTTTCGTCTACACCGCACGTCTTTCTGCACAGCAGATAACAGCAGAAAGACTCTCCACTGCTCTTCATGCATACCAATGTTTAAACCTACCCACAGGCAGATAGAGTGAGAGAGACACAGAGAGAGAGAGAGAGAGAGAGAGAGAGAGAGAGGGAGAGAGAGCG
>NW_015544247.1:750889-797860 GCF_001515605.1 Sinocyclocheilus anshuiensis
GTGAGAGAGACACAGAGAGAGAGAGAGAGAGAGAGAGAGAGAGAGAGAGAGAGAGAGCGAGAGAGAGAGAGAGAGAGAGATGATCACTGACAGGAAACCAGGCCAGGGAGAGAATACTGGGAATTTTACAGCCTGACAGCAGCCTAATGATGGAACCTCTTTTTAAGTGATTAATGAGCTTCATGTACTGAGATGTACTGTATAACAGCCGATACAATAATGCAGCTTGAGATTTCTATGCTGAAAGATAATATTTATGCATGGAACAAGTGTTTTGGTTTTAGTTTTATTAGGATGGCAAGAAAAACTCAATATTGGTGATCCTTTTATTTTGCATTGTATGACTGTGTGTGTGTTTGCTCTGTGCTTCATTACTTGTTTCAAGTGTATGATATTCCACTGTGTGTAGCGGTAAGATTATTTATTTGTTTATTTATTTATTTATATTCTGGTTTCACTGCAGAAGAGAATTTATTCTAATAAGCTCATTTAGAATAATAATCACTGGTGTCAAAACATAATTACCCATGAATTCTTTTATGATTGCACTTTGTGTTGTGTGATTTTATTGTATCAAACAAAACTTCACTGATCAAAAGCTATTTAATATTATGTACTTGTGGCTTTAGCTCCTCATTTCAAGACCTCATCAAGAACAGTGTGATACATTTTTCATTCAAATTATGCAAATACATTTCTAATTATTTTGTAATAAATTTAAGAATTTCTACTTTTCGTTAAGACTTTAATTAATTGTGACTTTTACTCCCAAACTTATAAGTGCAGTACAAATATGTTAAGAACTGTACTGTCATTAAAAAAAAAAGATTACACTGTGCTGCTACTAAAATACCATTTAGTCTCCAACAGCTTTTAAAAATATTATATAATATGCATTTACATTTATGAATTTGGCAGACATTCCTATCCAAAGCAGCTTACAATCAAGGTGTACCTTCCAGTTCATGCATTCCCTGGGAATCAAACCTGTCGTCGTTGCTGTATTACTATTTAATATATACAGTATTGCATGGGGAATAGTGCAACCTGTCTGTAGTCTGTGCAAGCATGTGAATACCATTATTGATGTTGTACCAATACCTAACTAATGTACAGTAAGAAACTTTAAAACAAACTGAATTTGCAAATGCTTTTGGGTTTGTTGTGAATGTCTGTATTTCTCCACAAGACTCTCACACCACATACAAAGTGTTGTTATGCATTAAACATTAAAATAGGATAATTTTATGCCCACTGCTTTTTCTCCATGTCAATGATTCAAAGTAATGGGTTCCGTTCAACTTACCTCTTCAAAATTTCTGGTAATTTTTCTTCAATCAGAAAACTAAAAATGGCATTTCATTTGGAGTTTCTTTTATTATTTGGCTGAAAATTGTCAGTGGCTGAAATTGTGTGTCTCTAGTTAAAGGAATAGTTCACCTAAACATAAAAATTGGCTGAAAATGTACTCTCCCTTAAGTCATCCAAGATGTAGAAGAATGACGTGAGAAGACAAAAGTGGATAAACTTTTTCTTTGGAAGAAGGGCATATAATGGATAATACACTCGTATTCTAAAATACAAGTGAGAGTTTGAAGTTAAAATGTCTTCATGATTGATTTGTTTCTTGCAAATGCGTAGTCTTTTGCTTCACAAGATGTTAATTGATGGACTGGAGTCATGTGGATTATTTGTGGATTATTGTTATGTTTTTATCAACAGGACTCTCATTCTGACGGCACCCATTCACTGCAGAGGATCCACTGGTGAGCAAGTGATAGAATGCTAAATTTCTCCAAATCTGTTGCAATGAAGTAACACGCATATCTACATCTTGGATGGCTTGAGGGTAAGTAAATGTTCAGCAAATTTTCATTTTTGGGTGAACTGTTCTTTTAACCCTGACCTTTATAGTCCTTCATAATCTTATTTATCCAACCTTAAGTGGTTAATTTTCTAATATTTTTTGTTACAAACATAAGGCACCAAGTGTCTTATCAAACAGTCTACGTACATTCTCCTCAGGTGTCACAACAGAGGAAATTCAGCACTGATGTTGTAATCTGCCCAACAAAAGCTCTTCTATTGCTTAAAAAACATTGCGCTTTTAGCTTCTCATGCTTTTATGAGCTTAAATCAATGCATTACGGCACACTATTTTTCCATTTCACTCAGTGTTACGGTTGGATACAAGCAACCTCAAATACAATGGAATTCACACAGCATCAAAACCAGCACAGCAGGAGTTCTGAAGCGTGCGTTCAACTTGTTTGTGCTTCAAAACAGCTTTTTATGCAGTGCGAGAACATGACCATGATATGGTGCATTGTGCCTGAGTCTCTTGAACACAAATGCAAGTGTGACTGGACTGAAAATGTTGCACATACTGTAAAAACCACACTGCAGAAATATCCAGGATGATTGATTCATGAGCGACTGAATCTAAAGTGATTTGGTGCAGGTGTGTCCGGTGTGAAAAATTACATATTCTGTAAAGGTCTAAGCACATCATGGTTTATTTATGAACAGTTAGCTCTGAAGCAATTTGGATTTGTGTTTTTAGGAAACATTACTCCACAGAGTAGACAGAGTTGTAGATCCCAGCCATTTTATATGTTTAACAGAGAAGACAGTTATTGTGAATATGTTTAAATGGCACTTTAATATGTAACTGGATATAGTTATAGGAGGTCTTGCAAAGGTTTCTGCAATCTCCAAAGTTGTCACCCATCTTCTTCACGAGAGAGAGGCAGATTTTAAGTGTTCAGTTCAGGAGAGGCTCTGCTAAATGGAAAGGTGTTGAGTCCAGGTGAAACAGTGGTCAGGGTTCAGGAGAGAGATGTGTGCTGCTGTGCGTTTTTGAGCACCTTTAATAGCTTTTGTGGTCCTCTCTAAAAGCTTCAGTATGATGGAATGTCTTCAAGATCATCTTTAAAACATCCATTGCGTGTACATGTATTATATATCTCAGAGAGTGTGTCTGGGAGAGTGAATGCCTGTGTCTGATTTTTCCAACAAGAACATTTCCCTGTCAGGTTTATCACACACAAACCTCATCGAGATTGAGAACACTGAGATTTCAGCTGTTAAATTGCAAAGTTTGTTAAGCCCTGTTCAAACTGACTGTAAATCGCTGGAGGTCTGCTGTGGTATTCAAATTTGTCATGAGGCAAATTACTTCCTGCGCTCCCATTGGTGGACATCAAAATAAAATATTGTGGCCGTTAGTCAATGTCAATCAGTTTTTTTTTTAAAGCTTTTGTTTCTTGAGCATTTATTCAGCATTAAAATGATTTCTGAAGCCTCATGTAACATTGAAGACTGTATTAATGGCTGCTGAAAATTCAATATTTACCATCCCAGGAATAAATTACATTTTAAAATATATTAACACAGAAAACCGTTTTTTTTTCTAAGTGTAATATTTCACAATATTACTATTTTTCTTTCATGACAACTCTCTTGAGAGTTTAGCATGGTAATGTACATGAGTCATGACAATGTTAATGTCTTTGGTCTTTGCGGAATAGATCTGCTATGCTGCTGCTGCCACGGCACTGCAAGTACTGAGACTTGCTGCTGCCAGTACATACATAGACATGCTACTGTGAGCATGTAAGAAATACTGCTGCTGCATATATAACATATACGAAATAGACCCCCATATATAACACATTAAATCACCCCATGGCAGATCTATGCAGATCAATGCTTTCAAATAATGCTCAATAGCTATTTACATCTCATAATTCTGACTTCCATTTCTCAGAATTGCAAGACAAAAAGTTAGAATTGTGAGATTAAAAAAAATTGTGTTTGTGTGTCAGAAACAAGCTTTCCATAGCTGCCAGACTAAGCTAGGCTTTATGGTTTATGTCAAGCAGAAATTAGGACCAGTCAGGCTTCTGTCCAGTTTTGTAGAGTTTCTGTAGCCTCAGGTGTGCTCTTCTGCTGCTGTAGGTCATACACATTAAGGTTTAGTGTGTTCAAAGATGTTCTTCTGCACAGCTTTGTTCTAACATGTGGTTATTTTACAGTTAGCTTGAACCAATTTACCCATTCATCCTTGACCTCTCTCGCTAAACAGGTGTTTTTGCCCAGAGAGAACTGCCACTCACTGGATGTTTTTGTATTGCAATCCATACTCACTTTTCTGTGTGAAAATCCCAAGAGTTAATAATATATAACATTTGATTAAAATATGTACTGCACATGTAAAATATATCATAAATAAATGGTGTTCCTCGACTGATTTTTACTTTTTCCTTCTAGTGATGTATAGCTACCAGATGACTATCAGCAATGCAGTCAGTTCCCAGACTTTCTGGGTCAAGCCCCCTTGATCCTGCCCAGTGGCAGTGACGCCAATGTGCATCACTATCACACCAGCAGGCTCTGAAAATGTCAGAATCTCCACACTTTACCTGCTAATCCAGTACCCAAAGCCTTCTCTCACATGGTGCTTTTGATGTAAATGGTAGATGTTTCTGCACAGAACAACATTATTTTTTAATATGCAGTAAAATTCATTGCAGTTTGGCTGCTTTAACTTACAGATGCTATTCTTCTATAAAGGACAAAGCACACGACAAAGGCAGATCAGCTGAGCCTGATCAAACACATCAACCTCCCAAAGGACCATAATGAAACATAATGAAACTGAGATCAAAATTAATGAAGGCTTGCTGAGATTTCTTGCAGTACATGACCACTCCGATGCGGCATTGCCCAGTGGGAATAACACAATTCACATATTGTTTTGCTATGTGGATTTGGCCGTTATTGTGTAAGAGATATTTAGTTGTTCTGCCATTCTAGATGTTCTGCCCATTTAACATTCACTTTACCTTATGTTACTGAATAGAATGAGTTTCATGGACTATTTCAGGTAAAGGAAATGTTGGGTGCCGTTGACTACACGTATGAAATAGGCTATTTTGATTTACGGCTGATGAGGAAAACTACACAAGTGCTTGTAGTGACAAATGGCTTCTCTAGATTGTACTGGCAACCTTACTCAAGGTTTCGAGTACAAGTTGTGCAGTTGTTTCAGTAAAAAAGCTACTGTGTGAAGCTATTATGAGTTGTAAGATAGCAAAGAATGACTGTATAAGATGTTTACCATCTGCTAAGCTTGCTTGTTGCAGATGTTCATGAGCTCTGGAACTGCAGAGATGAAGTGTCTGTTAATGCTCTGATTGTGTGCAAGGGCAATAGAATAGTAATCACTAAAAGGCTGAGAACAGATATCAATGAAGAAATCAATGAAGGACATCTGGGGATTTGAAAGTGCAGAAAAGGGCATGTGAAGTTTGTATTGGCAAACAATGAATCAAGACAGTAATCTCAAAATGTCCAACATGCATCGTACACCAGCACAACAATCCCAGAGATCCACTTGAAAACATTCAGTGTGCACAATAATGATATTATGCAAAGGTCAGCTGGTGTTATGAAAAGTGATGAGGGAAAAAAAAAGTAAAAAATAATATTCGCACAACAGTACCTTCTAAAAATGGGCAATGCCAACACTTCTGAATTTGTATTGTGCAATTTCTTGAATATGGCAACTACAAAGTCTTTTGACTTATAAATGTTTCCTTTTAGTCAAGTCCAGTCACCTTTATTTTCATAGTGTTTATACAATAGAGATTCACAGTATTACAAAGAGCAGTTTTACAGTAATAAACAGGAAAGCAACAGTGCAACAGGGAAAAGTGGTGCAACTTTCAAAAATGAGGTAAATTCTGCTAAGCAGCTGCATGTAGCAAGAAAATACAGTAATTTTTCAGCTCCAGTCAGGTCATTGTTGGATGGTTCAGGTCAGTCTAGAAATAGGAGCCACTAAGTAATTTGTTTAGTAATTTATAGTAATTTTCGTCTAGAACCCTGGTAAATTAGTCTGGTGCCCTGTAGAATAGCCTCAGTGCAGTGATGGAGAAAAATTGAGTTGTTGTTTATCTTTCAAGCAAAGTTATTATTGATGTGATAAGTCAATGTTGCAGTGGAATATATTTAAAGGGATGGTTCACCCAAAAATGAAAACAGTGTTATTTACTCAACCTAACATCTCACCCCTAAGTGCATCTGCGAAACACAATTTAAGATATTTTTATTGAAATCCTAAAAGGTTTCTGTCCCTCCACTGGAAGGTAACCAAAACTTCAAAAAGTCATTGTGCAAATGAATCCATATAAATTGAGTGGTTTAATCCAAGTCTTGTTGAGCAACATAAAATAAATTAAATCTTTTTATCATATAAAACAACATTAGGATGCGAAAATGATGACAGGATTTTCATTTTTAGGTGAACTATGCCTTTAAGGGAGTAAAATGAGGTAGTGATTTACTGGTTTATTTGTCCTGATATGCAAATTTCCACCATATGCTAAAAAAATGTACTTTGTAAGTTCATTTTTTGAGTGTGTAGTAATACTACATACTACCGTATCTTAAAAAAAATGCATTTTGGTATTTGCATGCAAGCATTAGCATCGAGCTTTAATTAATTAACGCCACTTAATTAAATTCATTTTATTACTTTTAGGTTAAAGCTTAGGATAAAGGTCTAAATTCACACTCTGTCTCTTCAGTGTTTTCATCCTCCACAATAATGTAATTTTTAAAATTATCTTCACTTGGGGACTGTTCTCAGCAATTACTGACATGCAGTTCATTGTGATTTAATTAATCAGCATGTGCTTAACTTAACGAAAGTTTTAATTGATTCAAAGCCCATATTTATACATATAAAGTGTTATATAAAGGGTTTATGTAAACTCAGTCTCAGCGCTCTAGTAATTTTCAGTGATTCATTCACATGGATGCCAGTCTGACAGCCATATATCAATGTTTGACTGACCCACTGAGGCAGGTCATTGCAGAAAGGAAAATCCTGTTATCTTAGAATGACTGCATGGATTACAGGTCCAACGTTATGAAAGGGGTCAGCAAAAGTTTACAGCAAAGGTCCTTCAACTCAAAGAAAATATCACTTATGCCTTACAGACAGCACAGATCTGGGTGAATGGTGGGCTGGCTGCCCACACGCCATGCTCCTGTATAGCAGGTATTGTCATGGCAACCCAGAGGACAGCTTGTTTCTATAATTTTACAAATGCACATTACTCATCACTTCATAACATTGTTTTCGCAGTGGCATGCTCCCGGACATCATTCACTTGTACTGTGCAACTTGTTCTACACAGGTAAATGAAGTAAATGAGTTATGTAAATAATCTCCACAGTTCACAATTCACATTTAGCCAGATACTCTTAAAGATACAGTTCCCCTTCATTCTGTCATCATTTACCTACCCTCGTTTTTCCAAACTTTTTTCTTTCCGTGGAACACAAAAGAAGATTATAAAAGATGTCCATACAATGTTGTTTGGAATCCAGCACTCTTGAAAATATGTTCCCTTTCAGTCGGTCACTCTCGACGTCACGTCGGATGACCGACGAATTGGGATCTCGCTTAGAGGGACCAATCTACTTAGAGTGTAAACTCGCCAAAAAGTAGGGGCACAGGTGGCTTCCACAGGGACACTGGAAGGGGCAGTAGCTGTGGCCTTTTGGTAGGATCCAATTCGTCGGTCATCCGACGTGACGTCGAGAGTGACCGACTGAAAGGGAACGTCTCGGTTACGTATGGGTGGTCTTTCTAAGCGAGATCCCAATTCGTCGGTCATCCGACGTGACGTCTCCGTTCCCTCCTTCAGGGAACGAGGGTTACCATACGTAACCGAGACGTTCTATTTGTGTTCATTCCTCTCTTTAAGACTAATTATTGTTTAAATGGACAGGCCACAAAAATTACATTTTGCTATCGTTTACTTGTGCATTTGTTTTGTTTGAAACCTGTTTTAAAATAACCATAAATGTGCATAATGCCTTACATGACCAATTTTGACACTAGTAGCTGCATATGTGTAACTGCAAAAATAAATGTGACCCTGAACCACGTCATAAGGGTCAATTTTTTTAAATTGAGACTTATACATCATCTGAATAAATAAGCTTTCCATTGATGTATGGTTTGTTAGGATAGGACAATATTTGGCCAAGATACAACTATTTGATATCTGGAATCTGAGAGTGCAAAAAAAATAAATGTATAAAAAATATTGAGAAAATCGCCTCGAAAGTTGTCCAAATGAAGTTCTTAGCAATGCATTTTACTAATCAAAAATTAAGTTTTGATATATTTACGGCAGGAAATTTACAAAATACCTTCATGGAACATGATCTTTACTTAATATCCTAATGATTTTTGGCATAAAAGAAAAATCGATCATTTTGACCCATACAATGTATTTTTGGCTATTGCTACAAATATACCCGTTCGACTTAAGACTGGTTTTGTGGTCCAGGCTCACAAATGTCAGTGAATAATGACTTCAAGGTGCTATATGTAAGAAATATCTAATAAATGGTTTTTTATTGCCAAAATGTGAACAGGTTGTAACGAAACTTACGAAAAATGTGACCTTCCGTGACTTCCTATGAAAGCCTGTAGACTGATTTTTATATGAATGACTTGGGATGTTTTTGCCGGGAAAATCAAAAGGACGTGACGTTTACGCTCACTCTTGAGAGCCTCTTTTCCATTTTGACACATGAAACGAATGCTTATACACCTTATTTTTCCCGCAAGAGCGGGAGCGGCTATTTGAAAATTGTATGGGATTGGCTTCTTGTGTCATCCGCTTCCAGCTATTTTTACCTTTACAAAAGTGCTTATTTTGCTGATCGATATTGCAAAATGGTGTGTCTTACCATATTATTTTAAAGTATTATCTTAATTATGAACACACAGTTTTACCATTTACTGCACTTTGTTATTCATCTCGTTATTTCTGTACCGCGGCAAAAGAACCGAAAGTCTCACACATTCCCAGAAAATGGCTTACTTCCTTGTTAAAAAATAAGGTGGATAGAATGTCCAGGTTAAAGAGTTATTCTGTGCCATAATGTTAATGTGTCATACCAAATAATTCAAACTATAGTCTCACATTGCCAGATCTACAAATCTACAGTCTCAAATATACTTTATAATCAAACTATCATAACTATCAAATTCATTTTAATTACCTTATCTGTCGACATGATGCCGGTGAATTGAAGATCTGGTGAAACATATCCTCTTCGCTATGATCACAGTCTTTCTTAACTGCTGCTTTCCCACCACTGTCATGTTTGTGGTGAAATTATTTTGTTATTGAGAGGAAAACGCAGCATATATTTACATATTAATTTAAATGTCGCTCTCGGCAGCGTGGATGGCATCTGGATGTTTGTTAACAGTATTTCCAACTTATTTTACTTCTGAGAAAAGAACGAAAAAGAACTTTGTCGTGAGTATATTGGGGCACAGAATCACGTTCGGCTTCTGTCGTTGCATGTACACGTGTGCAAACACGAGCAAATAAGTTGCTGGCTGCAGTTCACTTAAAGGCCACCAGTGTTGCTATTAACAAGGGTTTCGGAATCCCCTTTAAATTTCAGTCGCTTTTGTCACAAAGTGTTCTTCAGATATCATACGGCACTTTTCTGACGCTTCTTTAGCTTGACAACCTATAGTACATTTATGTTTTTATTGCATGGAAAAGAGCAGCAAAAGTTTTGCTACACTTTCATGGAAGAAAGTCATACAGGTTTGAAATGACATGAGAAGGAGTTTTGATTAAACTATTCTTTTAAAGAACATCCATTCTCACAATGGACTCTCTTTAAAAGAATAGTAAAAGCAAAGGAAATGAAAGCAAATGAAGAATATTGCATAAAGTTAAGAACCAACTTTTTTCCTTATGGTAATGACTACCCTCTCTTCCCAAGAGTGAAGCTTTTCATGATGCAACAATGTAATGTCAGACTGCCGTAACATTTTGTTCTATAATTATTATTATCTCTGAATCGGTGGCTACTGATCTTCATCAGGTTCTCCTACTCAATTCTGTGTGCTGGCGCAATATTTCTGCTCTCTTTCGAAGCTGCCCTTTCATCTGTCGTAGATTTGCTTTCTAGTCGAGTCATTTGTCAAGACAACACCACCAGGCTCATGTGGTGTCCCTTGATTGTTTGTAATAACTGTGAATGAGAGGGAGTCTTATTAGAAGCATACCCAACTGAGAACCTTCCGTCTGTTAGCAAACCTTCCTCAGCCAGATCACTCTGTTCTGTGATGGATTTCAGACAGTACCATCAGCACTGATCATTACTGCTGTCATGCTTCATAATTAGCTGTTGTTTTAGAGATGCTTTATGGAAAAGGCTTCTCTTGTCTCAGTCAAAATCTTTTTATATATTGAATCCCAAGTTGAATGACAACAATGAGACTAGTAATCGCAATAATTATTATATTATATTATATTATATTATATTATATTATATTATATTATATTATATATTAATATAGCTTGAGGTTGGTACATTTTTTTAAAATGTTTTTGAATGTAACTTATGCTCACCAAGACTGCATTCATTTGAAAAACAATATTATTGCGAATTAGTATTACAATTTAAAATAACTATTTAAAATGTACATTTGTTAATGTAAGTTTAATATTTAAAAAAGAACAATTAGAATTTTACAAATAACTGTAGTTAATATTAAATACTTTTATGCAGAATAAGGATGCAAAAAATGGATCAAAAGTGACAGACATTTATAATGTTACAAATGTATATTTAGAAGACATGCTGTTCTTTTGAAAGTACACAAAAATATTAAGCAGCAGAACTCTTAATAAGAACCATTATTAATAACTGAGCACCAATAGTAAATGATAATAATTAAGCACCATGGGAATATATTTCAAATAAAATACATACAAGAAAACAGTTATTTTAAACTGTAATAATGTTTCACAATATTGATGTTTTTACTGTATTTTTCATCAAATCAATGCAGCCTTGGTGACTGGTGAGCATAAGAGATTTATTTAAAAAAAATAATTAATTAAAATCTTCTGAGCAGTAATGATATACAGTATAATGGCACACTTATTACATATGTTATTGTATTTTTAAAATGTGCTTTGGCCAAGGTAAAACTGACCCCAAACAGAAGCAAAGTTTGCAAACGTCTGTCAAGTGGTAAACTTTTTCAAGTAATTTGAAATAAATAATCGGTTAATTTGAAAAATCATAAACCATTGAAGTCATTGGGGGACACCAAAAGCAAAAAGTCGGTCTTAAGAGAAAAGGAGGGATCTCTTCTTGATTCATGTTCACGTCGTTCTCCAGCTTTAGTGCTTGTGTCTCTCCCCAGCAGCAGTTCTTGAGGCAGTATTTATGTCTCTCAGAGGGAGACGTCTCATCGATGTGCACTCAAAGGGCAAACTCTGTTTGTTTTCTTTGCTGTCGTTTTCCCTCCTGTCTGTGTGTTTGTGTTCAGTGCTCCCTGTGCATGCAAGTGTTTGGTAATGTTCAATGTTGTCCTCATTCAAACCCCGTATCTCTCCTCTGTGGGTGCGAGCGTTTTGTTTGTCCCTTGTCTCCTTCTTTCTCCATATCTCTGTTTCCTCTAAGTGCGAACAGACAGACACCACCCAGCGAGGTTAAATGCATGCTGACCCTCTCCATCCCGTTTCAGTGCAAACTTAACGTTATCTGAAGCTCATTGCTTATTTTCCTTTAAAGCGAGGTGGCAGGCCTTCTCTCCTCTCGAACCCCCCCAACCGTAATGCCTGTTTGTAATTTACATTTCCATTTGTTTTAAATTGATTCAGTGATGCTGTCGATTTAAACGCTTCCTGAGGCTGAAATCAGGAGATATCTAGCTAATTGCGTCTCTGTGTCACCTGTGATTACCTTTCACTTATTGAGTGCTCTCTCTCACGACACCCTGCTTTCAGCTGAGAGAGAGAAAAGAGAAACCTGCTGAAAGCATGAAATAAAGAAAAAAAGGTCCTTAGGAGCCCTACACATGGTTTTTCGTCTGCTCACACTAGTAAATATCGTTTTGCAAATCAATAAACTTATTTGTTGCTGTGTTTAATAGGCTCTGCTTACTGATACTGTTTTAAAATGCATGTGTCTTAATTTATGAGACTTAATTCATTTGCAAATTTGTTTTGTGAGCACCGAAGTGCAAATGAATAATGCATCAAGCGAAAAGGCAAACCGTGAGTAAATTATAGGAAGGAAGAAGGGATGTTTTTACCGAAGAATTACAAGTTTAGAAAGCTTGGGGTAGAATCAGCTGTTTGGAACTGAATTAAGAATGCATTTTAATGTCCAATTCATTTCCTGATTTTCAGTTGAACATGAACTGAAGTATTAAACAGGACAAAACATTGCTATTTGAATTTGAAATTATGTAATGAGAATATTAAATAAAGGAAAATAAATTAATATAATTACAACTAGAAACGGAAAGTCATTCAGGAAACACTTCCTGTAATTTTTGCTTGACAAATAAGCTTAATCTAAAACAAATATAAGGTGTTGTCTGAAGGTTATATAATGCTTATAGATAGATTCAGATGTCTAAATTTGACCCATGCAAACAAGTTTCACCTTCCACAGATCATTTGCTTTGGAACTGCCCCAATCCCCTAAAAAAACAAAACGAAACATGGTACCCCTGACATATACATTTTTAAGTCAAGAATTACAAAATAGTTAACATAAGAAAGTAAGATGTCAATGAAATATAGCAAATATCATCCTTGTTTTCCAAGACAGCAATAAAGTTCAAATTGAGATTTTTTTCATAATTGTTCTTCTTGGGAGATTTTTCTGTGCAAAGTCTGCAAATAATAATTAGAAATTTTGATATGAGCTCAAATATTAAATTCTTCAAGACCAAATAACGAGATCTATGTTATCCATATTAATTATACTGTATAGTCTTGCTGTATGTCAATTATTATCTCATTTTTGTCTATTTGTCTTTCTCCTATAAGGAATTATGAACATCTCAGACAACGTTAATACTTAAATGAAAATAATTGAGAACTTTATTAAAAGAAAAAATTATAAATCTGTAAATATTAGATAAATTTGTCATTATTTGCCCACCCTCATGTCATTTCAAACCTGTATGACTTTCATTATTCTTTGGAACATACATGAAGATATTTTGAAAAACACTCTGTTTTACAAAAGTCAATGAGATCCAGTGTGTGACAGAATTGTCATTCTAGGTGAACTATCATTTTAAGTGCTTTGTGTAAAAAATGAAATATTATTAGAGCTAATGCTAAAATGCTATTTCAGTCTTTCTGCTTGAAAAAATGGCATGTTACTTGCTGTTTCTTTGTAACTGTTTGTGAAATTTACTAGCAATTTCTAAATTAAGTTGTTTCATAGTAAATCCTAAAACAATTGTTTTTCAGTGTAGGTATAGGGGATAGGAAATATCATTAGCTTAGAATAAATGCAATAGATGTGAATGGAAAGCCCCCACCGTGTATATATTTTTTTAAAGACTGTACCTCCTCTACATCACACAGATGTATCTGTTTGATCTTCTAGTCCATCTCATGACGGCCATACTCTGATAAACATCACACACATCGCACCAGCCTTCATGTACCAAACACATGATGGTATACTGGCAAACAAATGCATTTGTGTTTAGATTTACTGGTGGTTGTGAATGATAATGAGTCTCTAAAGATCTATTTTATGGGGTGTGACCTCATCCTTGCTGCGTGGATGAGTGAGAGGGAGCTTTTTCTGTTGATATACAGACTGTGAATATACAGACCATCTATCTCGACCAAACAGCCCAGCACAGATTTACCCCGCACTCTCAAATGCTGTTTGAGAGCCTGCGGGCAATGCGTTCAGGGAATATGCCTCATTATTCCTGTATGACTCGGGTCTACAGTCTCTTATTGCTGTGTTTTCTTATCAAAAAACCTTCTGAACCAACACAGCTGGCCTTCATTATAAGAAAGAGTGATGGGAGGGCAAAGTTTTTTTTTACCAATTTCCTGGATGCCATTATTCATATATACCACTGCAGTCAGAGGTGCGTTATTGGGATATTTGATGAAATAATGACCTTCACATCATAAAACTCCTTCAGTAGTACTTTTTTTTCTAGAAATGAGCTAAAGCTGCATCTTGTGTCAAAACACATCATTCTCTCTCATCAGGTACATCCAGAATTTGAACTTTTGATCATTATATGCTCTCCTTCTGCTGCATCATGTCCTGAAATGAGCAATGCAGCCCGAAGCCTGTTTTTCATCTTCATGATTATAAAACTCCTCAAACTCTGACATCAAAATTAAAGAGGAAACTGACACCAAAGTTCTGTCACACAAAACCACAAAACCTAAAGCTTTGTTTAATCTTATATAATGAACAGTTTTATTTAGGGGAGTCTATGCTAATGTCCATGAACTTCAGCTTTGTCCTCAGGGGACCTATATATTTGTTCCTATGGGAACAGCAACCTTTATTTATTTGTGTTCTTTTTAAATAAATAGTATTTCATATTAATATCAGTCTGTTTCTGGTAAATAAGGCAGTTTATATACAGCTATTAGTTACAGAGACAGTAGAACGTCGCTCTCCAGCGAAGGATTCATTATCTTAGCATGCATTCATAAACTACGAGGAAGCATCAACAATATGGCACAATATTTTACAAGCTGTCTCATGAGAACAGTAATATACATCGACCAGACACTATGTGTGCGTTTAGGAGCTCACTGAAAAACGAACGGCAATGTACGTTGGGTCCTCGACAGCAGTTGAACGATGAATGTTCACAGGATTCAGATATTTCAGCAGAAATCCTCTTATTAAGTCATGAACGTGTCAAAACACATGAGAGGCGTGTAACATCAGTAGCATCTTTTAAACTTGGTGAATTTGTGGAAGGCTTGTTTGAAGTCATCATTGAAGACAGTGTAGATGACTGGATTGATGAGTGAGTTGAGGTACCCCAGCCAGGTGAACACATCAAAGAGCACAGGATGAAACCAGCAGTCTTTACAGACCCCCATCACCAGCGTGAACACGAAGAACGGGAGCCAGCACACTATAAACGCACCCAAGATAATCCCAAGAGTTTTGGTGGCCTTCTTCTCCCGAGCGGCACAAAGACGCTTTCTTTCCAGCACGCTATCAGCCAGCTTCACTTTCACACTGTTCGTGAAAAGAGGAGACCCTCCTCCCCCACCTCCACCACCTCCTGCTCCTCCAGGATGAAGTTGTCCCTCCTGATTAGAAGTGGAGTTCAGCGAGCAGAGCGAAGAACCCGCCGAGTTCTGGATGAGCTGAGCAGCGGTGAACCGTTTTCCACTGGTCGCCGGCATTTTGAAGATCCTGGAGCGAGCCGCCACATAGATACGCCCGTAGAGAATCATCAGGAGGACTGTGGGAACATAAAACGCACCGAATGTGGAATAGAGCGTGTAGGAGATCTGGTCGGTGTTGACCATGCACTCCGTGAGCTCCTCGTGGGCCTTCGCCTGCCGCCAGAAGAGAGGAGGCAAGGAGATGGAGACCGAGATCACCCACACTACGGCGATCATCAGCGCCGCTCGCCGCATGGTGCGACGCTTCGAGTATTCCAGAGCATCGGTAATGGCCCAGTATCGGTCAAGCGCGATCACACACAGGTGCAGAATGGAAGCCGTGCAGAACGTTATGTCAGATGACAGCCAGATATCACACACGATCTGACCCAGGGTCCAAGTCTTACTGACCGTGTACACAATGCTGATTGGCATGACTAAAATGGACACTAGGAGGTCTGTCGCTGCGAGAGAGCCAATCAAGAAGTTGGCGGGGGTGTGAAGTTTGCGTGTGAGGAAAATGGTGGCGATCACGAAAGCGTTGGACAGAGCGGTGGCCAAAGTGACGATGGCTAGCATGGCAGAGATGGAGATCTGAAGGCTGAGGAGTGTAGCATCATCCCAGGACTCCAGGGTTGTGGGACTGACTGTGGCATTGATGAGGAAGAACTCATCTGAGCTGTTCACCAGATCCATGTTGCATGGTTCACCAGCACTTCATATCATCTATGCATGATTCTTAGTAAAAAGGATCAATTAATCCATGAAAGCATCTTGGGTAAAAAAGTAATTTAGTTTGTTAGTTGCAGATATTGGTGATGCTTTGCCTTTGTAAAGGTCATGGCTGATAAATGTGAGCAGTAATTCATGGCTAAAGATACTGTGACTGTTTCTAATGTTTTTTTGTGCAGTATGTTGACGTGCACAGAAAGTTAAATGCCACAGAACAAACAAGGAAGCAGTTTTAACCTTTGCGTTTGAATTTGAGTTATAAAAATATTCTTTTAGCCCTTAAATCACTGCTCATTATTTTCTTTATAGTCTCTTATTCTACCATGAGAACTGAAGATCCTTCAATTTCGGCTCTTATGAACTGCTGGAAGACTTTTGAATTTATTCTCCTGTTGGTCTGCAAAGGCTTTGCTGTTTCAGACTAATGGGACAGAATACTCCTTTATTTCCTGTTGATCCACTGATGGTTGCAAATGGTTTATAGAAAGGTGATTTCGCAGTTTCCCAAAACACCACAAGCTGTACAAGTTCTTGCTTTGAGTATTGTCCTTGTGAAGGCGTTAGTCCAGATGAAAGGATTCAATCCAAATAAGATCTGGAAGAGAGAAAAAAAAAGAGAATGAAGAATTGGAAAGTCAGAGAAAACTTTATGATTTTGGTCATTAGTTGGGGTCAACCGATTATTGGCGCCAGCATTAAGCATTTTTATGGTTATCCGTTTCGTCATTTTCAAAACTGGTTTGCCGATAAAATAATTTAAAAACATTTAAACAAAGTGTTTGTCAAAGTCGTTATTATTCTTAATTTTGGCATTAATTTTCATTTTTACACCAGACAAATATATCGGTTCAAAAATATCGGTTGTCGGCTTACTTGATCTGTAATTATCGGTATCGGCATCGGACCTGAAAAACACATATCGTTCGATCCCCTAGTCTTTACATACACAACAGTTAATATTTAAGAAATATAAGTTCTGACTGCTCAAAATTGCTGGAAAACATAATACAGATTGAAGGCCAACATTTTCTCGCAAAGGTGTCTCTAAAAGTGAATTTACTGTTGTATAACGTATAATTAAACTAAATGTACAACTCTATAATATGTTTAAAAATTATATGTATATGTAAAATGTACAATACATAATATTTAAAAAATAATTTCAAAATAAAAATGAAATAATACATATAAAATTATACATGTAAAATTCTAAAATGACCAAACTAGGAAAGAAGAAAGAGCCCTTGTAGATTAGAAATATAAGACAGTGTTGAATGGTCGTGAATCAGAAGATCAATGTACGATTTACTGTTAGCTTTTATTTATTAATTTAAATTAGTGCAGAGTAGTTAGCTAGCAGCTGGAAATAGCTTTTTCAGTTTCCAGAGCTCTTAATCTTCCTACACACTATTTTGCAGCATTACATGAGAAGTACTTGAAAATATTAATAAGCAATATTCAAATTTTTTCTTGCACAAACCAACCCACCATAATAACATCCATTGTGCATGCACAAATCAAGATACTTGCTCACAAATGCAATTCATTATTTTTCTGATACCTTATTATTTTGCCTCCATTTGCATATTTCTTTACCCTTTATGACTCAAGACTCAAGCTTTGATTGATGAGTATCTAGAGTATTATAGAGCCTCGAGGGGAAACCTGTCACCATGGAACTTCCAGAGTTCCTGTGTCTAACTAACAATGTGCCATGACACCTGCAAGCATTCTGGTTCTGGCCTGGTGGAAAAAAGAAACCAAACTGTGCTCACTCTCCTGCCGTCAGGTCAAGCACATCAGTCACATCACCTGCCAGCATCTTTACTAAAACATTAGCAGTTTCCGGTGTGCTGCAGAGCACACTCACATTTCCTTTTCTTCATAGTTAGATACAACACGTGTAGGGATATACATATCTGAATATTTATAGAAAAGTCTATTGCAAATCATAGCAAAACATGACATGTCTCCGTACATGTCAAACTAAGTGAAAAAATAATAATAATTGTGGTGCAATTTATATTCTATGTGATGCTTTTAGTGCCAAGCATTCAGATTTGAAATTGAAATTCTGCAAAGAAAACATGTCCACTGCCCTTCATGTATAAAACATGCCATTTCCGTACTTGTAACTGAAAGCATAAAGGTCATACATCCCAACAGGACCCGACTTTTCTGGTAAATGGTGTTGGTGTACCTAGTAGCCAGGATGAACGCAGAGCATCCCAACAACAAAACTGCAGGTTAACCCAATGCATAGCACAAAAAAAAAAAAATGCACAAAATGACTTAATATTATCAATTTTGATTATGTTGAGCATTTATTTGAAATATAAATCTTTTGTAATATTATAAATGTCTTTAGTGTCACTTTAGGTCAATTTAATGCACCCTTGCTGAATAAAAGTATTAATTTATTTTAAAAAAATCTTACAGATCCCAAACTTTTAATATGATACTCTATACTATAATGTAAAACAATATGAAATGCAGCCAGCATGTGAGCACTGGGCAAAGACTTAAAGATGTGAGTTTCAGATGTTAAAGGGGATTTAAAATCTACAAACTGAAGAACAGAATGTAGTGCTGTTGTTGTGACTTGTATCTCTGTAAAACAGTGTCATCATTAGCATATACTTCATGTGAGACAGCAGGAAACAACAGCGGATTATCTCCACACCAGCAGATCCAACGGGCTGCACGCTAATGAGGCCAACCCGAGGGTATTACCATGCTCCAAATGTTGGCCCAACGTTTTCTCTACTTTTGTTCGGTTCTGTGTAATTGGTGAAAGTCAAAATAACAAAATTAAAAACCCAGATCAATATATCAGGAATGAAGGAGACTTTGAGACTGCCAGGTTAATTTAACAAATGCTCAGACAACACAAAATGTCTTGCCACCTATTCTTGCCAGTACTGACCGAATCCTCACATACACTCAAATGCACATAACATTTTAAAATGCCTTTGTACTTTGTAATTGTCAACTTATATTTGTCAATTGTCCGGTTGGATTTTTGTGTGTTTGACTTGACGGCACAAACAAAAAAGAGGAAATATGCGTAGCACCAAACACGCCTCCAGAATAAAAAGGTAAATGCCTTCAGGTGCATAGATCCAAAAATAAGTCAAAATATAATGAAGATATGCACATATAGACCAAAAGCCTACATCAATCTAAACCTAATGTGCAAAAGTGTGAAGTGCAGCAAAACATTTTGGGTTCAACCCACAGTTTTACAGCACTAAACTTGGCACTTTTTGCACTTTCTATATGCCTTCGGATCTTCGTTCTTGAAAAAAAAAAGTTTTTATACAATAGAAGTCAAAAGGGTCCAATGTTGTTTTGGACCACACTGACTTTCACTGTTTAACAGTTGAATCATTGTTAATATTGTCATTTTCTGCAGAAGAATGTCATACAGCATGAGGGTGAGGAAATTGTGATAATATTTTCAATTTTGGATGAATTGTCCCTTTAATTGTAAAAATAAAGAAAGCAGAGCTTCTGCATTGCATGCACGTACAGTGACAAGCCAACTAAAAGTTAGGTATTAAAATCTACCCATGTGATGCTAATAAAAAGCACAGAATAAATACAGTTATAGCGCTACTTAATGGAGTAAGAGAATTGTTTGTTCTGTGAGTGGAAAATGGTCAGGGATGAGGGTTTATTTTTATTTATTTTTTACACTCAATTTATCTGCCAGTGGTTATAAAATGAAACAGACTGCAGCCCTGGTAACAGAGCAGATCTGGATGTTATTGAATGATGTCAGTCTTGTATGCTTTTGAGATGTGCACCAGTGGAGTGTTTGACTAGCATATTCTTGTATTTCTGTGCGAGTACTTGTATTTCGTGTAACAAATAACTCTAACCTGAACTCAAGCTCTACTGATGGATAACAATCTCTCACACAAAGTTTTCATATCCTGACTCATATCTGAGTCTGGCTGGAGTATAAGTCTTGCTTCCTAGCTCCATCAGTATGTTAAATTTAAGGTTTCCTATATTTATTTATTTTTTTTTTTTTTTTGTGACAGGCGGATGGACTGGGGACCATTTAGTCAATGTGACATATTGCTTCAAACAACTTTTTGTTTCAAACAACTTTTTTCTTAACCTTTTTTTAGAAGGTTTAGGAGTGAAAGCTTTTTTCCAACTTGTTCCAGTTACAGCTGCAGATAGCAAGCCAACATGACTCAAACAACAGCTCATCTCTTGAAAAAGAGCCAATTCATCCACCAATCTGCTGAAAAACAAATGTAACAAAATGTGACAAAAAGTTGAAAATAAATAATTTTATAAAATAAAATGTGTATCAGAAAACAATATATTTATATTTAAATTATATATATATATATATATATATATATATATATATAATAAAAGGGAAAAAGGGGAAAAAGGGAAATAAAAGGAAAGGAAAGGGAGAAAGAGGAAAAAGAAAGAGAAAAGGGTGAGGAGAACAAAAGAAAGGAAGTGGAAGTTAAAATAAAAAGTAAATTGCTCAAATTAAATAAAATATATGTATATATATATAATAATTGTTCATATTTAACAATTATTCATTTAACATTTAAGTTTTCTTTAATCAATAACAATATTACAAATAATTAAACTCCAATAACTGAACTCCATTAAAAATGTGAAGTTGTCATTATCTGATCCTTCCAATTCGTACATATTTTATGAGGTGGCTAATTCGTACAAATTCGAACGACCTCACTCGTACAAATTTGTACACTTTGTGAAAAATCATACGTATTTTACGCGGTGGCAAATTTGCAGGAATTCATAAGAATGACCACCCCTAAACCTACCCCTCACAGAAATCAATCAAAATCTTACAAATTAGGTCGTACTAATCAGTGTTGGGGAAAGTTACTTTTAAAAGTAATGCATTACAATATTGCGTTACGCCATAAAAAAGTAACTAATTACGTTACTTAGTTACTTTTTATGGAAAGTAATGTGTTACGTTACTTTTGCGTTACTTTCACGTTACTTTTTAAATATGAGCAGGGCTTGATTGTTTTTAATATAAGAAGTTCTGTTTATAGCAAATGTAAAAGCCCTTTCACACCAAAAAGTGTAATGAATAAACCTCAGGCTGAAGGAAAAGTAAATTCACGTCTGTACAGTAGAACGCAGGAGAAGAAGGTTCAACACTCTTCAGCAATAAAAAAAAACAATGAAGCACAATTGTTAGTTTATCTAAAGTCATTTTTGCTTATTAGTATGGTTGAACTGGATCATCAAAGGTCAGCAGCATAGACATTGGTTAATAAAATGGGATTAGATACATTTGTGTTATTTAACATTTAATTATTGCAGGTTTGAGTCATATTCTGAGTTTGCATTTCACTGTTTTAATTCATTTTGATGAATACTAAATCCGTTTTTTTTTGTGAGTGGGATGAATTAATGCACATTCACATTTAGTCTAGAACTACAGTAACATCATGTTCACACAGCGCACACAACTCCTCTGCACTTCCGATTTCTCTCAATATGGTGACAGGAGACTTGTCAGTCAATAAATGGGAAAACAAAGTAACTGGTGCTACTTTTTTGAAAAAGTAACTCAGATATTTTCTTGTAAATTAAAAAGTAATGCGTTACTTTACTAGTTACTTGAAAAAAGTAATCTGATTACGTAATTCGCGTTACTTGTAATACGTTACCCCCAACACTGGTACCAATACATACGAATTAGCCACCTTGTAAAATATGTATGAATTGGTCGTGAGATAGCTTCATAACAAATCTATGTCCAATTGGAATGACTTAAAAAGACCCATGACCACAGTATTAGCTTTGATAAGTGAGCAGAACTGAGGTCCTGAAATCTCCTCAACATGCATTTATACGGGACATGTTTTGGAGGCAATGTGACACTAACACATACACTATAAATGTTTTCTGTCTTCTTAGATGCAGCTCAGATGTGTAGGAGGAACACAGTTAACTAAGAGTTAACAAAAACCATTGTGCCTCTTCCACCACTCTGGATGATTCACCAGGTAAGTACCACCATTTCACACATTTTCTATTAAGAAGCACCTTTTGTGGGCATGTGTGATAACAGAACTACTAGGAACCGTAAGAGGTTGTGATGCACTTCTGGAAGGTACGAACAAGGTTCGAAGTTGCGCTAAAGCTTTTGAATTTGGGACCGTGGTGTTTCTGTACCCTCTGTAGAGGCACATGTGATCTGATGGGATTTGGGATGTACCTTATCGAGTTAATACATTCTGACACTTTCCAAACTTCAAAAACAGTGTGTTCTTTTTGAAGATCAAGCTGTTGTGGGCATAACTGTGAGATGGTCATTGTCAGTTTAATGAGGTGAGCTGGGCTGGGAAGTAGTGCAAAGGCTGCGTTAAAGGGTAACATCTCAGCAAAATTCTGCTTCACAGGGGTCTGAACCGAACCTTCATGATTACCTATGAACTGACAAAATATTATAAAAATATACTTGAGAATCTTTGAAGGCAAAGAGTTGGGATTTTTTTATGTTTCTGAAAGAAGTCTCTTATGCTCACCTAGGCTTAAATTTTTTATTTTTTTAATGTATATTGTAAATGTTATCAAAATTAATTAAATGTTATGAAAAATATAACATTTTCTATTCGAACATATTTTAAAATGTAATGTATTCCTGTGATAGCAAAGCTAATTTGCTCCAGTCTTCAGTGCGAATAGTTCAAAAGAATTTCGTTTAAATTTAATTAATTTCAATGTATAATACATTAAATAATTAATGTGAAAAATAAAGAGTATTCTTGTAAAATGTACGCTAAAAATCTATGTTCTACAATGTAGTATGCAATGTAAACTATTTAATTTTGTATGGAAACATTCCAATCATTCAAACCTAGATGTTGAAGGGTGTCTATATTCATTTAATGCAAAAGCAAGTGTGTGGTCTAAATGTGGCACATTGGTAAATATTTGCCCAAGGTGACTTTGTCCTGTATCCCCAAGGTGACTGTATCTCCTAGACTCGTCAGTAGGTATTTCTGTGCTATACTTTTTCATTTCTTACAAGAAGTTATAATCAGGTCAGATCTTCACACTTCTGCAAGGACACATGTCTTTACTTCCTTTCTTCCACTTCCTTTTTTAAAATAGTAGTTGCTTTTGTATGAAAGCCTTTTCCCAGTACATAATTGTAAATTTGAAATGTAAATGTCTTTGTCCAACAAGTAGGTCAAAAATTGTAATACAAATCTACCCAAGGCCCAACAGAGATTCTCTGACCTTTCTCCTCTCCTGTCAGGTCTGATAAGTGTCACATTTTCACCGAAAAAACACTGAAAAAAAAAACCTTGGTGCGAAGTATGCCAGCAGGCTTCACATGTCTCTTTGATACCGTTTGACCTCCTCCATTTCTGCCTTTCAACATCATCTCCTCCCACTCTTGCCCTTGTTGTTGTGTTTGGCTTTGGCTCTGAACTTTGTGAAGTTTTGAACGATGAGTGGTATTATTCAGGGTGTTGATGTGTGTAAAAGCCTACCGATGTAGAAATAAGTACAACTGGAGACTTGAATTAAACACCCAGAACTTCATATGACTTATATGACATACTATTAGTCTTAAAGTTATAAGGGCACTAAGGTGGACGAGGACACATTAAGAGAATTCCGGTTACTATATTGCGACAGTGTCACTACAACTATAATTTAATTATTTGTAAAAAATTATCTGTAATATTTTGGTACTGATTAAAAATATATATAGAGAAAGAGTTCACAAAAAAATTGTCATCATTTACTATCCCCCTCTTGTCTTTCCAAACCTGTATGATTTTCTTTGTTCTATGTAAAGCAGAAGATATTCTGACAACAACATTGACTTCATTGTACATTGTACAATAAACAAACAAATAAGCCTTAAAAATAAATATGAAATTATATTGTTTTCTGACGCACATAAATTGTTGCTAAGGAATAGATATGATACATTTTTTGATCATTAATACAATTTAAACTATCTAAAAAAATTATAATTGAAAATATTGGCAGAGAAAGTGCAAATCTAAACTACCAGCAGAAAAAAAAGCATTATTGTTGAATTATATATGTATTTATTATTTTCTTTTTTTTGTCACATAAATTGTTGCTGAACAATTAAAAAAAATGATAATTGAAAATATTGACTTGAAAATAAGTGCAAATTTGAACTACCAACAGAAATGTTATTTTTTTCTGACACATAAATTGTTGCTAAAGCTAAAGTCATTTTTTTATCAATAATATAATTTAAATCATTTAAAAATTTATAACTGAAAATATTGACAGGGCAAGTGCATATCAGAACTACCAGCAGAAAAAAAAGCATTATTGTTGATCCCTGTAAGGTAATGAAAATAGGGAAAAACACAAATCAAAAACAGACAGCAGCAATCAAGTTGCGGTCTGGTATTGTAGTTGACACATAAGCACAGAGACTACACTGTCAAACAGCTCAGTTGTCTTCATTGAAGGATTACGATTCTAGCAAACTCCAAGGACCAGTTCAATATCGGCGTGCAAGCAGTGACCTTAATTTGTAGAGCTCTATGCAGTCCTATTGAGTTTCTAAGGTCCAGGGTAAACGTTCATTCAGCAGTAAGGTATATGGTCACACAAGTTTATTCAAATAGAGCTTTAGAGAAGAGCCAATAAATTCATGATGTAATGAGTTATCTGATCGGTTTCTCTTCTCTTTAACGGTGGTTTTATTTCCGATAATGCAGGCTGTGAACCCTAGATTGCTCCAGAGGGCTGGAGCTGTAATTACTGCACCGTAGGTCACATTGGGTTGAAAAGCATCTGGTAGATAACAACCGATTGAACTGATATAGAACTCTTTCTTCAGAAAACAGCGCTTTGACTCTTACTGTATTGTTATCACGTCCCGGTGGTCTTTCCAATCAAATAAGTGCTCAGCCCTGCAAATATATTTTCTTGCCCCTTCGACCTTTTCACTCTTGGTGTGAATGTCCTTGTAGATGCGATTCATCAGACCTTCATGAACCCAGCCGTTAACAGAGGCCAAGAATGATAAGTGTGAAGGTGTTTTGTTGAGGCAGGACAGCTGTTTGCTTTTCTGAATTAAATATTGAAGACCAGGTGAAGTGTGTGGCTTGAGTTTGAAACCTGGGATTCGGTCCAAGTGCCAGAGACTCCGGGCAACGTGCGCTGCATTTGAATTATAGATTCAAGAGCTTTATGATCATGGGTCAAATATCGTCAGAGTGACATGCAGGGTCTGTGAATATCAATAAACAGAAGAGTCTAAACACACTTGTTCATTTGTGCTGATCAATGTATCTGGGAACAATCAATATCAATGTAGCCTAAGGCTGATTTAACTCATTAAATGCTTGTGATTGAATGGTTGTCCTAAGAGTGATCTATAGAAAACCTAGCAATTATCTACAGGCAAAGCAAATTCGATTTTACAAATGGAACAATTGTGCTCAGTACAGAGTCTGAATTGTTCATCAAATAATAAAAGACATTTTCTTTATAGTTGGAATAAATGTGTCAGATGCAAGGTATCAACTCTGCTTTGATCTGTTCATGGGAATGTCCTCAATCACCTCAAATCTGGAACCTTGCTGTGCTGAACAGAAGATGCTTGTCGACTCTCATCGGCTGTTCAATCAGTGTCTCTACAACTCTATAGAATCCAACAAAGATCCACAAGCATGTGGGAAAAAAATGTGAAAACACAAAGATTCTAGTGCTGCGATGTTTTAAAATGTAGTTTGGCATCTCATCAGTGTTAAACCAGCTAAGCCGCAAAAGACCCTAAGCCTCACAGTGTTCATGTGATTTTCATCTGTTGCCTTCTTAAACCTTCACTAATCATGTAAACCTCTGACTGAATTACACTGCAGAACTCAGAATCCCATGCTAAACAGTTAGCACTCCTAAAATAGCTCTAGCAGATAAGCCTTCACCGTTTCAGTCATAAAATGTCTTTAGTTGTAGTGAAGACGTTTTGAAGCAGAGTTGAAAATCTTAAAGAAACAGTTCACCTGTCACCATCATGTACTCACCTTCATGTTGTTCCAAACCTGTATGACTTATTTACAGACTTCAAGTTCTTCTCAAGCCATGCAATACATTTGTGTGAGGAACATGCTGAAATTTAGGTCATTATTTACAATAATCTGCTGTATATGTGTCACTTCAGGTTTGATTGACATTGTCAGCAAGTCAATGACACCATATTTTGTAATGGCAAATGGCTTCAGAAGATTTAGAATAATGCACAACTCAAATGGGATACCTTCATGCCGTCGTGTGGAGCTTGACAGTAGGAATGCACCAATATTAATATTTTGGCACATACCAATTAGCTGGTAAAGCTGACTAAATAAATAAAATAAAAAAAATAAAAAATCAATAGTTTTAAATGCTAGCACCACCTAGTGTCCAATTAGCTGTATTACCGGTATAGTCGTTTTGAGCAAAGATATGGTATGAAAAAATGGGTATTCATTTTAAGATTTGCTAAAGACTACATTTAAAAGTGTTATTTATTATTACTCTTTTTAAAGATCTTTTCTTTTTTTAAAGATCTTAGTCTTTTTCTATTATCTCAACTTTAAGCAAGTGTTAGATAATAGAAAAGGTTCTCAAAATGAAAAAAACAAAAAACATCCGATATCAGCCAATATATATTCAATAAGAAATCTAAAAAAATGGCAATAACTGATATGGTACAGATATATATCATGCATCCTCACTTGACAGCCCTCAGTGCATTTTTCAACTATTTCCGCCAATTTGCGATTTGTGAAAAAATCAGGCTTGCAATGACATGATGGTTGGTGAGTAAATGATGATAATTTTTTTTTTAAATCATATTTTGGGTGAACTATTTCTTTAAGCCTCTCTGCACTGTTCTTCTCCCAAGCACTGAAACTCTGGGTGAATCACGAAACTGTGGACCAATCTAAGCACATTAGGTGAAGAGGTAATCTGTACCATCTGCGGTAAGGAAATAAAGATCATAACAAGGTAAGGCTATCTGTCCTTGTCAGATGAACTCATAGCATTTCTTTCTTTGAAGCATGTTTCGAAGTCGTTTCAATCTTCAAAGCACGTGTAGAGAAAAACAACCACTGACTTCTCTAAAAGTCAACATTTCAAAAATAATGGAAAACATGTTTTAGACAAGGAGCTTTGAAACACAGCGACACCTCTGAATGCTTGATGAACACGTCGAGTTCCTCCATCACGTCAGGCTCCACAGAACACAAAGTCTACAGTGATATGGTGGAACCTGGGAAGTGATGAATTTTTAATAGTTCAGAAGAACAGCATTCAATCATCTCTGCTGAGAGCTTGGCCGGCACTGAACCTGAACCTGCTGAATCAGATAACAAGATCACCTGTCTTTTTTTAAAATGAATTCAGCTGGACTTGACCTGAGTTTAAATTAAGCCACTTTTGAAGGTCAAGACTTGTTCCAAACCTGAACAGCTCAAGGTGGTGGAGATACAATGCTGTGGGATTTTCTCCTTAAGACTAACTCTTGCTGTATATAACAATCTGGCCCTCAGTGAGAAAAAACCTTTTAGCCGCTTCTCCACCAAGATGGCCTATTATTTCTACCCTGCAAGGGAGTGATGGACAGAACCTTTTAAAGGGTAATGATTTTTTCTTTAACACCAAACGTTGTCTATAACACACACACACACACATACATATTCAGCAAGGATATCCTCAAAGATATCCAGCTTACGCAAAGCATCTTGAAGTTGCATCAGATGTGTTGAAAGAGAGCTAGAATTGAAGAAGACCTTGCTACAGCAGAGGTGTTATATATTTAATTCTGTAAGTGAACAGTAAAGTGGGACAATCCTTGATGCCTAACACACATGTGTTATGTGTGTGAGCGAACATGCCTGTGTGAGTTAAAGAAAATGCAGAGATTGTTTGTAATGATTAGAAAGCGATGACTGTGTTGAAAGCACAATAGAAGACTGAGATAAACCCTCAGAAGTCACCTTACAAGAGCCTCAGCACTGCACACATTATTCACAGACTGTCTTTGGTCAATGAGTTGATCTTTTAGCCTCTGTGGAACACCAAAAAGAAAGAAAAAACTTATTTTGTTTTCCAAAATAAACAAATACATTTGACAAACTTGTTTTTAAAATAATCAGGAATATAAATTTAGTCAAGTAGCCTATAATCAAACCTGGTAGTATACCTCACATTATAGCAAGATGTAAAAAGGCATAGTAACTTCAGCAGAACACATCAACAAAGCAAAGCTGTCAAGACAGACTTTTAAAAATCTTTTTTGTGCCATATTTGTCTCATGGGTAGAAATTGACTAATGACTGGATAGAAATAGAACAGAGAGGCAGTAAATGCTAATGATCTGGAGGTAGTTATAGATATTATGTAATCATCCATTACAGTATAATGAACTCACACACTGGGGAAAAACAATTATAAAATACGATTGACAGAGAGAGAAAAAATAGTATCCACAAATATGAGTGAGTTCTGTAGAGCAGAAGGTGAAATTAGAAATTAGGGTACTTTAAAGGTTATATTTTAAAAAATTACAGCTGTAAGGCAAATGAGAAATATAAATATGTCAAACTATGTCAGATGCTTCAGCTGACAAATATTGTGAGGGAATATTGTGCATGCCTCGTCAGTACGTTCTTCCTTCAGAAAATCCCAGATTAAAATGATCTCAATGGGATTAAGCGAAGGTTGTTTTTTTTTGTTTTTTTGGTATTGTGTTGAGTTTAATATGTAGGACTCCAGAATTACCTCGAATAAGACACAAAAGCTGTGAGTCATACTGTTGATGAATTACAAAAAAAAAAAAAAATCAGACTAATTTAATTTGTCCTACATACAGAAAATACAGATGCATAAAATGTACTTGTTGTTCCCTGCTCTGTCTAGTACATACCTTGTCTATTACAGTCTATATATTTAATATAAATACATGCAAATAAGATTCATCAAACACACATAGCCAGTTTAGTCAGAGGTTTGGTAGCAAATAAACAAATCTCATATGCAAATATAATGATATATATAGATTTATTTGCATGTAAAATTTGCTACCAAACCTCTGACTACACTGGTCATCCCTGGCTAAACTGACTAAATAAATTGAAATTATCTCCTAAATACAAATACAGCTAAATACATATACATGCATATATGCATCCTCTGAATCTGTATTGCTGACAGTGTCTTTTGCTAATTTACAGGGTGAAGACAAGCTCAAACCCTCTATACTAAATCCAGGATCAGTGTGGGACTGGCGACCAGTGAATATCCCAATACCTTCTTCATGCCAAGTCAATTTCACAGGCTTATGTAGATGTAACTGGAAAGAAAATGACATATGTTTTCACACACTGACACCTAACAGTCCTATTCTGACGTCCCATCCCTTTATTCTGAATGCATTAATATATTAATGCACATCCATAGACATTCGACATGTGATCTATAAATATTGTGTGTAGTTAAACTGTGTAAAGCAAATTATACAATATATGATTACCTAAAATCAGTAATGATGCTTACTATAAAACCCCAAAAGCATAACTATAAACCATAACGATTATGAAATGAATCCGTGTATATAAAATCCCCATCTACCTGCCATGACTAGTTATCTACTAAAATGAAGACCTGAATTGCTTTGATTCTCCAGAGATGTTGCCAGGGTTACACAAATGCAACATTCCACCACTTGTGAGCTTATACTGAGAGACACTCGTGTTTTGAGCAAAGAAAAAGTGCCAGGTGCTCTCCTCCCTTCCCCAATCTTCTGCTTTCTACCTTTAATCTCAGTATAATTTATCTCTTTCATTGATTTCATATAGCTGGAGATGGACAGCCATCCTTAGAGAATACCTATGGAACATATAGGTGTGGAGGAGTCAGGTTTTACCCTCATTGTGCATACCAAATGTCACTACAAGGACAGTAAAACCTGAAATCACCTAGAATATGGATAGAAATGGTGTGCAAGAGGAAAACTGCTTAATAAATAAACTAAATGATGTATTAATATAAAATATAACCATGTTTGAAGGTTAAACAGTGAGTTTCTATCCAAAAACATTTCTAAATTAAAGCTGAAATGAGTTGAAATTTAAACAGAAAAGTGATTTTAGAGACAAACAAACATGGTAAATCTCAAAAGAACAGAGAAGAATATATTCCTCCCACAATCAAAACCTTTGCAACAGAAAAATGAACTTGACTCAGCATTGTGGTAATTAAAAATGTAAAAAGATGCTTTCAATGAGTCACCACAGTAAACTAACATGTCTCTGTATTTCCCACTGGATTAGGCTTACAAAGCATCATGTTTCAGAATGCTTATATGCAATTATTTCTCACATTTATACATCAGGTCTGGTCATTCGGGCAGGTTTGGAAAGAGGATTTGCTCGGAGAGGTCACAGCTTTCTGCTGACGATTCACGCTGAGCTTTCAAAGAGCCAACACATATGCTCCCCTTTCACACCAGCTATCTGTCCATCTCACACACTGCAGTTGTGCTGTGCGTGTGGTGTGTTGGCATGAGAGTCAGACAAGGGAGGGTGACAAAGCGGGAGGAAAGAGGCGAGAGAAAGGCAAAAAAGTGAGAGAGGAGAAAAGAGCAATTATGCATATGTGATTGAACGACGTTGCCGTTCCACGAGCTACAGTGACCAGTAGTGCTCTGCCCTTTATATATTATCACAGCACTGCTGAGAGTTTATACATCCTGATAGACTGTAAAACTCAAACACGCATTCATTTAACAATTCATTTAACCTTTAACAATGGTCATCCATGTCAGGCGTGATGCTACACAGACATTCAAAAACTCAGCTTGATGGATTGAGCATCACACCGCAAGAGTAATTAAGGCTGTTAATTAACACCACAGTGGGCTTTCTTCATTTAAAAAATGTGGTGGGGGGGGTGTTAGGAAGAAAACAGGAAAAGAAACATGGTCTGACTCGGTGCTATGAGTTTTGAATTTCAACCATGCAAAAAAAAAAAAAATGAAACTAGCCTAAAATTAATCCTGCAAGCACAATATTAACAGCAAACCGGTTTAGGCTGTGTTTTGGGCAGGGAATGCATCTATAAACTATCTTATTGATGGTGCATTATGAGTTTCTCATGCTGATGTTGTTTTCTACCTGCTGTTTGCCTCAGGTTTGTATTAGCTTCTAATATAAATCATGATACTAACTGATTACATGATATGCTACCAGAGCACCTTTCTGCTGGAAATTCCAGCTGAAGATGCTATTTGTGTTTTGAAACATGATACCCGTTTCTACCTGGTAGCAAGATCATAGACAATCTTACACCAACAAAAAACCAGCACGGACTAACTAATGGCCATTGCACCAGCTAGAAACCAGCACACATGTTCCAAAACACAGCTATTTTTAACAGGGTTCAGGACAGAGGAAAAACACATCACCTTAAGTAATTCATACACATTTAGCTTTTACCCCAAAACAACAAGCTTTCTATAATGTGATAGTTTTTGTTAACAAAATTAACGTAGGCTACTAAACATTTAAACGTTTTAATTGACCAGCTGACACGCATTAATGTTTTCAACGTTCAGAAATGAAACGAGAGTCACTGCATTCTGAGCACCCATTTTAACGGATTCAGACTGAGCAAGATATCGTCAGGTGTTTCAAAAACTTACCAAGCTGAAGTTGCAGGTTTTCATAATTTCATCACGCGGGAGACAAAGTCACCAGTCCGTTTCAAGTCGAGTATCCAAAATAACTTTTACTTTTAAGTCGGTCACTTACGCTTTGCATACTTTGCGTTGAGCCTTTTCCAGCTCAGCGTATTATGGGCAAGGATCATGCATAGCTAGTTGCACGAGACTCCACAGCTAGTTGAGAACACACTTTATAGCGTATATCACTTATATATTTGAATAATTTGATCACCGCCTGAGAATAAAAAATCTATTATTTCATTTACTTGGCGCAAAGCAACGATTACGCAAGAGTACACTGTCCCGTTTCGTGCAGCTGTCTTCTCTGCTCTCTCTTTCATCCTCTCTCTCTATCTCCCTCTCTCTCTCACACACACACACGCACGCACCCTCCCTCTCTTTTTCTATCTCTGAAGTCCTGCCGCAGCGCTCCTTCTACGTTCTCTGAGGTCCGTCTGTAAATGTCTACAAGTTTTTTGAATTTCTTTGAAAGCCTTTCTTTCTAACTATCTGATTAACGAATAGGATAGTAAACGTTACCTTCGCGCTCTTTCCTCTGAGACGCGCAATGAAAGACAGCCCGCGGTTCCTACTACTCCCTACACACTGAGCAGGCTGTATTAGTTTAGCTTGACAAAATACGTTCATTGAAAATGCATAGTCTTAAAACAGACAACAATTGAAACATAATATAGGCTCTTTGTATAAATATACTGGTTCAACTCATTTAAAATGGGATGGTTATAATTGGCCCAATCATTTGAATACATAGGCTAACCGTTGTCCCTCTAATTTCTCTAAAGTTATGAGAACAGTAAGGAAGCCTTATGAAAATTAACCATGGTTTTACTACAAAAAACTATGGTTACTATAGATAACCATGGTAACCACAAATTAACCATGGTTTTGCTACACTAACCATGATAGTCGTTGTGAAACTATGGTTATAAAAGCTACAAAGCAGAAGATCATGTGACGTCACAGAGGGTTACTGGGTGTTGAGGTGCATGCCTGGTGCGTAAAAGTCACATGAATGAGTTTCCATGGCCAAGCAGCTGCATGGAAGCTTCACATCACCAAATGCAATGCCAAGCATTAGATGGAGTGGTGTAAAGCATGCCACTACTGGACTCTGGAGCAGTGGAAACGTGTTCTATGGAGTGACGAATCATGCTTTTTTGACAGGCGAGTCTGGGTTTGGCAGATACCAGGAGAATGTTACCTGCCTGACTGTAGCTGTAAAGTTTAGTGGAGGATGAATAATGGCATGGGGGCATTTTCAGGGGTTACTTCCAGTGAAGAGATACCAAGACATTTTGGACAATGCTATGCTTCCACCATTTTGGGAACAGTTTGGGGAAGGCTCTTTTCTATTCCAGCATGACTGCCCCAGTGCACAATGCAAGGTCCATAAAGACATGATTGGATGGGTTTGGTGTGGAAGAACTTGACTGGCCTGCACAGAGCCTTGATCTCACCTTTGGAATGAACTGGAATGAAGATTGCGAGCCAAGTCTTCTCGTCCAAAATCAGTGCCTGCCCTCACAAAAGCTCTAGGGGATGAATGGCCAAAAATTCCCTCAGAAACACTCCAAAATATTGTGGAAAGTCTTCCCAGAAGAGTGGAAGCTGTTATGGCTACAAAGTGGGACCAGCTCCATATTAATTTCTATGTATTTAGAATGCAATGTCAATAAAGTCCCTGTTGGTATAATGGTCACATGTCCCAATAATTTTGTCATGTAGTGTATATTTCAATGTCCATATAAAAATGAATAGGAAAAAATAATAAAGCTCAGTATGGTCGTACCTTCTGTCACAATGACATGCTGATGACTATGTGTTGGCCATGTGTATAATAAGCTGAAGTTGGCAATTAAATCCCGCAGTAATCATGAGATGATCATGTGTACAAGGCTTATCACATCATTTGAAGATGATCTAAAAGTAAAGTTTAAGGCATTCAAACCATGAGCAGGACATTTACTTAAGATCTCTTATGTGATCAGATATCAGTTCTAGCTACGTGAACCAGCAACATGAATCAGAATTTGGTCAGCTCTGAGAAAACCTGACTCACCTCTGACAGGCTGTTTTGTTAAAGAATGATAAGCCACCTAAGAGTAGAAACCCACAAATTGGTTTGGGAAGGTGTCACACTGCCAGAAATCATTATTAATCCAACGATAACATTAAAAACCCCGCGTGATCTTATTTTCACTGCAAGGAAAAGAAATTTCCATGTGGTTAAACGTGTGACACCAGTCTATAAATCAAACAGAGATGTGTGACAAAAACCCAGAACCGCTGTTCAGCCTCGAACGATTAAACACAACTCATTCTGAGGATAAATTGCATAGGTTACCGAACATGTGCGGAATACTGCATAGGAAAATCTGCTGAGCGTCAATAAAGTTAATTTGCAAAATTTGAAGAGAAAGAGAGTAATGTAGCCTATACTATGCCTGTCACACATCATAATAAACACACAGATCCCATTGTGACTTTATTAACATAGGGTGCTTTGTATGTATGTGAGTGTGTGAATGAATAGGTGCTTGTATTAAGCTGTGTTGTGATTGAATTGGACAGAATATTTGGAATCGTTCCACTCAATCTTTGCTAGCCCTCTGCACTAGATATGTAATTGTCATTCAATCACATATCTAGTGCAGAGGGCTAGCAAAGATTGAGTGGAACGATTCCAAATATTCTGTCCAATTCAATCACAACACAGCTTAATACAAGCACCTATTCATTCACACACTCACATACATACAAAGCACCCTATGTTAATAAAGTCACAATGGGATCTGTGTGTTTATTATGATGTGTGACAGGCATAGTATAGGCTACATTACTCTCTTTCTCTTCAAATTTTGCAAATTAACTTTATTGACGCTCAGCAGATTTTCCTATGCAGTATTCCGCACATGTTCGGTAACCTATGCAATTTATCCTCAGAATGAGTTGTGTTTAATCGTTCGAGGCTGAACAGCGGTTCTGGGTTTTTGTCACACATTCAATCTTTGCTAGCCCTCTGCACTAGATATGTGATTGAATGACAATTACATATCTAGTGCAGAGGGCTAGCAAAGATTGAGTGGAACGATTCCAAATTTTCTGGATTCAGAAATCCAGAAATGGGTCATGAATCAGTTATGTCTTATGTGTAATCTATGAGGTGTAGATTTGGGTAAAGATGGAAGTCTACCAAAGACTAGTGATTAATCCCTACCCATATTTCTAGCTACAGTACTCAGATTGATTAAACACAATATAAGTACTGACTGTTGCTGTGCCATGTTTCATTTTTAAAATGAAAGCATTTGATTTCCTTTTATAAAAACACTTGTTCAGACACAAGTCGCAAGTAAACTGATTCAGTGGGTTGTTCAGTTAGGTAACGCAGTCCCACTCACACTCACACCGATGATGCAGGTCTTTTGTGCTGCTTTAGGCTCTCAAAACAATACTTTATGTAAGTGAGGAAAGGTTACTGCAAGCAATGTTTTCAAATGCATACACTGTAAACAATGATTGTTCAAATTTGTGAATAAAGCAAAGATTACTGGAGTGTATTTTACATAAAAATACTTCCTACTATTCCTATGTCTTGTTTCCTTGCCAAATTTACAAGACATTTCTGAGCAAAAATCATTTCTACACCAACTTATTTTTCAATTTATTCCTGCTGGCGTGGTGTCCAGGAATGCAGGTCTGATGTGACATAGTGATTAACAAGAAAATAATTAAAAAGTGGCACATTTTGATATTAATTTGATATCAATCTAAATGAAATTGGTTGTTTTAAGTGAATGTAAACAGACTGAGCAAAAATACTGTAGGTGCATGATAATGCATTAGTGTGCATGCAGCCTAAACTACAAAACTGTTGTAAATCCTTTTGTTTTTTGGTCTGTCTCACGACACCACGAAGAATCACATGGCTTCTTAAAATGAGAATTTCAGCAAAATTCATACACTTTCACGGTTCAGATTCTCCGCTGTTATATTAAGTGACAACCTACACAGACTGGCAAGTTAGAGATTTCCATATATATGTATCTGTGTATATAGCTTGGCTTATTTTAAAATGCCCCTACAAATTTTAATAGGGATGCACTGAATTTAAAATTGTAGTCGATACCAATAAGTCGATAACTATGGTTATGTCAGAGAACCGAATATGACTGATATTACATTTCTAAAAATGTAAACTAAAAAAAATCAATAGTTTTAAACACTGCAAATACATTTGGCCATCACAACAATATAATGTTTAGTGTAAAAAACAATTATCCATTTTAAGACTTGTGTTTAGTGTTTTTAAAGATTAAATTTAAGCAAGCTTTCGATTACAGCAAATTTAAAAATAGCGTAAATGGGCAAGCACAATTAGATACAATTTAAGCCGATAATAATACCGATATAACCGAACCTATATCCTTGGTCTAAACCAAATAACTATTAACTCACCCATTTAATGAGTTCTGACTAGCAGACCATTGCAGTCTGAAATATTGATTGAATTGGTTGTTGAAAGAGAATTGCTTTCCTTGCAGAATGTAGTTTTCTACTTACACACATTTGCACATAAACCTCTTCAGGTTAACAGGACAAGGCTAGAACCGGCAACATTCCTGAATGTAAAGAAAACATATTCATCACAGATGCATAAGCATGTCCACGCTTTTTCAGTAATGGTCCTAAGGCACTGAAGGAGAAATATCCATGGCTCTGTTTATGCTCTGGATGAGTACATCACCAAAATCACCAGACATCTCAGCTCGCCCCGTCTCACATCCTCTTGCATTACACACACAACAACAACACACACAAATCTTCATGCCATAAGTGTATCTCTCAGGAGTTTCAGTATCTACTTTAAGAAAGCAAGGCACAGAGAGGATTCTCACTGACAAGAGTGCAGTGCTATTAGAAATAGTGTGTATGTGTGTGTGGAGGTGGGTGGTTGGATATTGTGAGGTTGCTTAGTGGTATATAATTATTTTTGGTTTCAAGTTTGTCTTTTCTGTCCAATATTGCTTGGTTCTACAGTGTGCCAGTTACGAAAAAAAAACAAAAACCTGACGAGTTTTCTCTAAACGTGTAGCAGTAAATTATCTCATCAAAGTTATTAAAGGGGTCATATGACGTTGCTAAAAAAGAACAATATTTTGTGTATTTGGTGTAATGAAATGTGTTTATGCGGTTTAAGGTTAAAAAAACACATTACGCTGCACACATCTGAATATTTGGTTTGAACTGTTCTGGAAGAGTGTTGTAAATACAACTTAACCACTGATTTCTAGTCGTGTCCTCTTTTGGAAGGCCAAACAAAGTAGTTTCGCTTTCACAACGAAAGACACACAGCGTCTCCACGACATGGCGGCGGCGGCAACAATACTACAGCGAGAATCAAAGTTACGCCTTCTTTCTTTGCGAATACATTTGGGTGGTGTTAAGCAAATCTTCCCACACAGTGACGTAGACATGTGGGGGCATGTTTAAACGAGCCGTTTTAGGAGGGCATGGACGAGTTAACTTTTATAAAGGATATCTCTTTGGGTTTGAGACTTTAGTCTTTGCAACTTTAGGGATCTTATCTATTCACGAACAGCTTGTAACACTCCAAAGAGAAAGGAAAACTTGAAATCGCATCATATGACCTCTTTAAGAAGATGACAAGCCATGTTGCTCTTGTCTTTTTAATTACAGCTGTTTTACAGCCAAAGAAAAACAAAAGAAAAATCAACACCTTCTTAAAGCTGAGCGGCCATTTATCAAGGCATCATTTGGAATGATCCACAAAGGAGAATGCGCATGCTGATTATACAGCAAGTTAATTATATATCCTCCTAGGAACCATCCCGAATCATATGTCAGCTTTAATCCTAGGTGTCAGATGTTCTCTAAAAACCACAACTGGCACAGAAATTAATAGAAATCTCAAAGGCTTTGAAAATGTCTTTGTACAGTGAATCTTATTTGACTTACTAACTCTCACGAGGCACAGGTACAAGGCTTCAATGCCCGACCGCATCAGATTGTATCCACTTTCAATAAGAGTATTTAACATCCATTTAATGTTAGGCAGTCTCTGAGTTACTTAATCTATTTTTTTCTCTTTCAAAGAAACTGAAGAACACTGAGAGATGAATGATAGCATCTAAAAGGACAATGGACATCAAGCCTAAACATGACAGGCAGCCCACAGGGTAATCAGACCATCTCTGAGAATATGAAGCCTCATTGATTTCCGTGTGATGTCTGGCTTTATCCACTCATTCATTCCTCTTTCTATTCTCCCATGAGGCACCATTGTGTGGATCTTGCTGACAGAGCTGAAGTGTAAGGCCAGTATAAGAGTCCCTGCACTCCACCGCCTTAAGGAACAGCAGCGGAGGTCCGCAGGGGTTTGTGTTTACAGTTGTTTCTTATTGTTTTGTGCACTGCATCACTGAGATAATCATCAGTGGTTTATTTCATTCTGACCTTTAAAGGGCATATATGAATATGAGTCTGTTAAAGACACAAGCAGGAAGGAGAAAGTCTGAATTCCTCAGCTTACAAATGGTGTGTTTGTGCTGTTCCTGTCATGTTCTGACTTGAAAAAAATAAAGTGAAAATGAAAGCCTAAAGCCAAGGTTATTTTAGTTTTGGTTATTGGGTTATTGTAATTTCCTGCTTAATTTATTTCTTTTTTTTATTTTCAATTTAGTTCAGTTTTTGGTAGTTTTCAATCTATTAATTTTATTTTAACTTGTTCGGTGTATTTAGTTCATTTTAGTGTTAGTATTTAGGGCAGCCAAAGTTAATGCGCCAACCACAGATGTTAAAAATGTTCAACAGTTGAATATGCAAGTTTAAAAAAAAAAAACATCTTGTATCAGAAACTAAAATCAGTTTTGGACATATTAATTATTTTAGTTAGAATTGGAATTAAAAACAATAAAACATTTTAGTTTGGGTTATGTTAGTTGGTATTTTAATTTAATTTATTTTTATTTTTATTTATTTTTATTTTGTTTTCATTTAAGAATTAATATTTTTTGGGCTGCGAAAGTTAATGTACCAGCATTGAATTAAAAAAAAAAAAACTTCAACAGTGGAAAATGTGGGTTGTAAAGGTTTTTAAATACATCCTGTATCAAAAACTAATATACATTTTGGACTTTTATTATTATTATTTTAGTTATATTTAGATGAAAAAAAAAGAAAAAAAAAAATTTAATGTCCGTTAACAAAAATAATTTTACTAACAATAAGAACACTGACTAAAACTTTAGCAGATCATGCCACAACAAATAATTTCCCTTTCTGGAAACTTCATAATGTTAACGGCATATTCTTATCAGTTCAGGTGAAACATCAATGTCAGATCAGGAATGAATAAATGTTTTCAGCTCTGTGGGGAGCATAAAGGAGCACATTTTCAATACCTCTAATTTTTACCTTCATGTGGTTTCCCGTGTCCTTGGGTAATCAACATGTCATCAGTTGCTTTATTGTCCTTTGGTGTAGTTCATAAAATGAAATTGAGTCAATCAATTCAAGTTCAATCAACTGTTGTTTGCTGTAGATTAAACAGCATGTTAGTCTTCACAGAGAGCTAAATTAGAGAGTCTCTTGCATGTAAATTCATGTGAACTTGAAAAGTGAAGGAATCTGAGTTGAGTCATCACAAACCTTGCTGAATTTAAAATGTCCCCAAAACACAAAACAAACAGAGCTGCCACATTTGTTTATCACCATTTAACTTTGATAGAATATGATAACATTTATGCTGTAAGATGCCTTGTTTTCTTGCAAAATTACCTTTCGGCTGACACCTTTGGCTTTTTAAACAATAGCTAGTATTTACGTCTGGGAAACAAATAAAACCTTTTTTTTTTTTTTTTACGAAAGCTTTTATAGATTTTACATTCATGGTAATGTTGCCAATGGAACATGCTCACAGCTCAGATGAAATTGCCTCTGACCGATATACAGATGAATTGTGGCTCTCTAGATGCCGTAGATAAGTAAATACTTGTGGATGAGACTCTGACAGTTCATAACCAGTTGCCATGGTTTTGCTTGTGGTAATCAGCCACGTAAATGACTCAAAAAGCCTGAAATATTACAATGGCACGTTATACGAGGCCAAAACAAGTACACAGGCATAAACGCTTATCCAAATACAAATATAGGCACACATACAAAGGGAAATTTACTCTTATAGTTCATTTTAATAATCTGTCTTCTGCTTGGTTTTCCTTCATCAAATTCCATTTTTTTCTCCCCAATAATAAGCCACTTATGATTTGAACATAAGTACACTGCTGCAGAATCTGATAAGGGAGTAAGATGCCACTCACCAGGCTTTTGCGCCAAGAACCCAGAGCACAAGTGTGTTCTTGATTTGCTACACTTGTGAGGGCTAATTTTCTGAAAATGCCCTCACAAATATTGTAAAACCTCTCAAGTATACTTGTGAGTATAAGCCTTGCTAGTAAAAAGCTATATAAAGGAACTGAATAATGTATTTTCTCACATTTTTTTATGACGAAGGTTTAGAATGAGGACAGGGACATCATGCACATATTTCTTTCTTTCTTTCCTTTTCTTTTAGGAGAAGTTGTTTGGATATATGTCACAATAGGGAAGAAAAGGAATCCCAGTCTATGTTTTATACCGACTTGAACTTTTCTTAAAACTGTAAATAACCATGTTGCTTCTATTTCTGAACATAAACATAGACCGATCCATTTTCTGCCCAGTTTTCTAATAATAAGCCTCTTATGATTTCAACATAAGTACATTTCTGCAGAATCTGACAAGGGCAGAAGGAAGTCACTCACTGAGTTTTTGTGTCAAGAATGCGTGCAGAAGTGTATACTTGATTTTCTACGCTTGTGAAAACCAGTTTCCTGAAAATGTCTTCATAAACACCCTCAAATCTACTTGCGAGAGAAAAAGAGACTATATAAAAAACCGGAAAGTCCTTTTCTGCTAGTTTAGAGTTATGGGTTGGGTCTGAAGCAATTAAACCTATTAGCCTAAGATTTGTCAGGTGTGTGTGTGTGTGGGTGTGTGGGTGGGTGTGTGTGTGTGTGTGTACAGGCTGAATCCGGGGAGGGGAGAGAAGGACATAAGTACATTTCTGCAGAATCTGACAAGGGCAGAAGGAAGTCACTCACTGAGTTTTTGTGTCAAGAATGCGTGCAGAAGTGTATACTTGATTTTCTACGCTTGTGAAAACCAGTTTCCTGAAAATGTCTTCATAAACACCCTCAAATCTACTTGCGAGAGAAAAAGAGACTATATAAAAAACCGGAAAGTCCTTTTCTGCTAGTTTAGAGTTATGGGTTGGGTCTGAAGCAATTAAACCTATTAGCCTAAGATTTGTCAGGTGTGTGTGTGTGTGTGTGTGTGTGTGTGTGTGTGTGTGTGTGTGTGTGTGTGTGCTGAGGTTTTGAAGGACACACTATCACTCTCTCCATGGAGTATTTAAACAGATTCAAGCTGTCACCCCAGATAATCACAGCTGACTACAGGTCCTTAGACAAGCTGGCAAACAGACTCTGCCTGTCAAAACACCCAACGATATACACAAATATACGCTTATTGTGTACAGGCCCTATTAAAGCAACCCCTTTGAGAAGCCTCTGTAAACCAACACTGTGTCCATGAAATATTTGTCAATTTGAACCACTTTGCAGCTCCTAATGTAGAGCTAATTCTGTCAGGAGGGTCAGAAGCGCTCAAATTACAGTTCTGAATGAAATGGAAATGATGGTTTTGGCTTGTGAAAGCTTCTAGGCCAGCTCTTATGATGGATACAACGCTGATAACAGAAGCGGTCGGAGAGTTATCCAGAGAATACTAATGACCAGGGCCTGTGATGGCAGACACCTCGACAAAACTCATTCTCATGGGAAATAAGAGAAGGGTTGTAGATTATACCGTTTGTTTGGTGAATAGAGATGGAGGGATTTATGGGCATATGTGTAAAGGAAGGAAGAAATGTCAGGTTCACTGATCCATTCATGTTTCTATGCTAGTGTAATGTGACTAGCACACTTATAAAATAACAGAACAATTCCAAATCTGATCTCATCGGTTTTGGAATCACATATGTAAGCCAATTGCCTATTCTGTTAAAGTAAGAAAGTAATTTCCCATTCGGTTATAAAGCAATCAGGGCAGAATCTCCCAAAAGCTTCTGCGTCATTAAAAACACTATCACATTTCTCTGGAGGAACGAGCATAGCTCTGATTCCAGCCTGCCATTAAACAGTCATTATTGTCAAAGATCAATGTTGTGCAAAATCATTTCATTATGATATAGAAGTGACATTGTGCAGTAAATAAGGCCTGATGAAACATTCAATCTGGCTAAATTCATAAGTGAAATTTCTTGCAGGCGGTACAGAACTCAGTAGGCCTTACAATTCATAATGCGAGTCTACATCTTAGCATTTAATTCAAATACTGTGCTGTGATTTGAATTTAAATGCGCTCAAGTTAACGAACCTTGTGTGGGACTCGAGGGAAAAACCCTTCATTGAGCATTTTGGGACATGGAGTGACCAAACTTATGGGCTTATGGACTTGTGACTGACAGTTTTCGGGTTTATGTGCTTTAATTAATTCACTCAGTAGTTCCTTATATTTTTGCACACATGGGAGCTACTCTTCTGATATGCTTACTTTGATTAACTGGATGTGATTTGAAATCAATTAAAATCTGCGATAAAGAAATCTAAGCTAAATTACTCCCTTATAATCACATAAAGTCACCAAAGAGTGCGGTTCCCACCCATCAAACTCTTCAAATTGTCGTAACTCCATTTGCTCTCATTAAATTGCAGTTTGCTGTCTGGTCTTTCTCCAAGAGTTTCATAGAATATTCTCAGTGATTTTCAGTGTGTCTTTCTCATCCGGAAACACGTTCAAGCTCTCACTTCTGCAGGAATATATCCAGCTTGCTTTGATTTACATTTAAATTCCAAATCTTTTATTTAATATTTTATGAGAAATATAATTGTGGTGATCACTTAAACAATTAAATAATCACAGTCATGCATTTTAGGTTAATCATTTTTATTATTAAAAAAAAAATGTTTAGCTTTTATTCATTACCATATAAATGTTTGTATATTTACTTGTTACAATTTTTTTTTTTTAATCAAAGAATCCATAAAAATGTGTCATGGTTTTTACAAAACTACTAAGCAGCACAACTGTTTTCAACATTGATAATAATAGGAAATGTTTCTTGAGCACCAAATCATCACATTTTCTGACTGAAGACTGGAGTAATGGCTGCTGAAAAGTTCAAAATTCAAGAATAAATTACATTAAAATGTATACATAACAAAAACATTTAAAGATTGTAATAATATTATTGATATTACAGTAATATCACAATATTACTGTTTTTACTGTATTTTGATCAAATTAATGCAGCCTTCGTGAGGATAAAATACACTTAATACTTCATTAAACACTTACTAAAAGATGTAATTTAACTATATATGTTGTAATTTTTTTTTATTATTTAAGAAGATAAATAGTCTCTAATGCATTAATTATTTATTCACAAAAGGAACAAAATCTTAATGCTTATTTTACTTATACAAAATTATAACCATTTCTGATCTTTATTTTATGTATTTTCAGAGAGCTGCCCATCTTTCAGCTGCATGCAGTAGAAGATAATTGTAAATATTGCAGTGATGCTTTTGTCAGCCATGTTGAATTTATGTTGCCATAAATAAAAAACAACCATAAAGAGGACAGTCATACAGAATTAAGGGCAAGGGCCAAAGGTCACCCCTCATGGTGGAATGAATGTAACATCACACAGTGAATGGTTAACAAGGGCTTTTGATGATCTATACACTGTAGTTGACACCAGCATCAGTGGCTTCAAATTTACAGTCTCTCTCAAAAGCATTGCCGGTTCATACGCTCACTGGCGTATACAAATTGTCCAATCAAATGCTTTCTAGAATGAAAACGCCCCCTCCTGCTAATACCTCTGACTAACAATTGCACGTAGTAAAGTATTGCATGAATGTGGTATTATACAAAATCTCTACACTTCTGTGACTCTCTTTTACCTTATTGCCCTTCAGTTTGGCCTTAAAGGGGCTGTGTGTCATTGTGTCAGAGCAGCACATGATAGATTTCTTCCTCAGACTCAGTGAGGCATGAATTAGGTATGTTTGCAGCCTCAGAAAAACACAGCATACAAAGAGAATGGAATAGTTTTAAAAATTATGTTTGATCACACCGTCAATGTGGGATTAATGAGGTTTGATCTCAAACTTGAGGCTTTAGCCCGTTAGTGTGTGTGTGTGTAAGTGTGAGGTGCTTATGTAAGTGTGTGTCGCGCAAGCAGTTTTTAATCCTCTTCAGAATCGAGAATCTGCCCCACGGTGGTTTTCCTTCCACCTGTCTGATAATATTCATTCAGTATGTTCACTCTATTATTTATCTCTATTTTTCTAATTTCCTCTGTTTTTTCCTATTTGTTTCTATGCTCTAGCTCTCTCTTACACACACACACACACACACACACACATCACTGTAATGGCAATGATGGAGTCATCTTCAGCCCTGCTGACAGAAGTCTGATGAAAAGGACCAGCACCTCAGGGTTGTCAACTCCAATCCTGTATCTGAAACGCGCACGCACGCACACACACACGTGCTGATATGAGGATGAATGTATATATAAACAAACAAACACACACTCTGGCATCTTCTCAAAAAATTTATCCCACTGAGGCATTCAACAAACCTGAAGTTCAGCTCTGCATGCAAGTGTGTTGTGCTTTTTACAGTGGCTATTGTAAATGGAGTTGAATTTTTAACCCTAAAAATGCACACAAAGTCAGAAAACAGTAAAGGGAATGTTTGAATTATGCATAATGGTTTCTCATTTCTATGCAATTACAATAAATGGAGACTAGATCATTCAAGAAACAAAAAAACAATGATTGAGTCAGTGAGTTGATAAACGTATCAGTCCGATTTGTGAACAAATTCAGACAAAACTGCATCAAATGATTCAGAGAAAAGATTTGATTCCAATGGTATGGATGCTTATTTGCATCACTGAATAACAATTCTCACAATTCTTGCAAAAAAATAAAAAAATACACAGAAGTCAGAAAGCCATACAGGTTTAGAATGACAGAGTAGTTTTTTTGGGTGAACAAGTTCTTAAAGGGGTCATATGATGCGATTTCAATTTTTCCTTTCTCTTTGGAGTGTTACATGAGCTTTGTAAAAATCGACGCGTTTCAAAAAGGCGGGGCATAGAGGAGAAACAATAATTCTTCTTTAACTTTAAACCGCATAAACACATTTCATTACACCAAATACACAAAATAATGTTCTTTTTAGCAGCATCATATGACCCCTTTAAAAAATCAACACCATATACTGTACAAAGTGTTGTTGACTCTGGCAGAAATGTTTCTAGGTTATTAATAAAGAAAACATAATTGGAAAGTATTGATGAACAAGTGCCTAAAATCAGCTCATACTAATTAAAACAATTTTAGTGTACTGTTGAGAACAGAAACAGCTTGCAGTAATTACTGTCACATGTAAATTTCTCAATGTTCATGGCTAAGAGTGCAGCTTTTCCCCCATATGACATGATATTGATTTGCATACAATCCATTGTAAAAATGTATTATTCATAAGGTGGAGTACTGAATGCATTCCGTTTCGTGAGTATATTATCTGAAACACACTTGACTGGGACTTTGTGATGTTCTAAAGTGATATACTGTTTGCATGTATTGATACTCCTTTAGGAAAAATATTGCATGCAAATAAATATGTTACAAATTATTATCATTGGGTTTATTACCATGTTACTCAACAGAGCTTCTCAATGACAGCAAAGTACCTCTAAATGACTTTTCCGTGCCTGATCTTCTTCTGAAAGCACAAAATCACAACGACATTTTTGGCTCAGCTGGCTGACTTTGACGGCAGGCTTGACGCACCTGAACGCTTCAATCCCTCCCACACATGGACACACCTGTTCACTAATCCATTAGACACAGCGGAAATGTGTGCATGCTGTGTAGGTTTAGTAAACAGAGCAGAGAAGGGCAAGAAACTTGATTCATTCATATGAAGAATTCCTCTGAACCTTCATATGAGACAATTGCATCTGTTTTTGTGCTATTATCATGCTACAGCACATTATTATGTGCTATTATCATGCCACACAAAGATATATATATATACTGTATATACTTAACAATACTAAAATAACATTAGTCAGTATGTAACGGGTATATTATTTTGAAAAGAGATTATCTTTGGGATACTTTTATTTTGGCGAGTGGTCCGCTTTTTGCGCGTGCTGCAAGTGCAGCAGGGAGAGACGAAAAAGAGCGCGGTGTATGAGTGTGTATTCATCTCAGTTTGATGCTTGTTGAGACAATTTATCTGTGGGATATTTGTACAAGACAGTGAATTTTTGAACTTACACACTTAAAACTACTTGATCTAAAGTTTATTTCAACGCACTCTACGTCCAGTCAACGCCCTCTAATTCATCGTTCTATGGTATTCCTCTCATTTTTTCCGTTTTTTTAGTGACTGAACTGAAAAACAGGGAACTGTGGTAATTCAAGTGGACTATGGAACTTGAGTAACTCGTGAACTGCGAGTAAACATTTGAAGGGACGTTTCATATAAGCGCTCATTCTGAGGTGAGATTTAATTGTGTATGCTTTGTTTTTTTTGTGTTTTTTTTCAAAATGTGATTGTTTGAAGGTGGTCATTTGAAGTGGTGAGAATTTGTCCAAAGTGGGTTTATAAATTGACAAATTGCAACTGTTTAATTTTTTGTCACATAAGGGATTTTGTCATACTGCAAGTGAAAGGCTCAGGGAGTAGGGGAGTCTCACTTACTTTATTAGATCTGGGGAGGGAGGAGCATATCAGACTACTCTCACATAGGCAATTTCACTTCAGGAAGCCACCGTGTAACATTACCATACCTGAAGCCTACCCTTGTCAATCAGTAGTGTTCCAACACAATAAGGTAAGAAACCACATACACACGTTAGTGTGTAACGAGACTAAAAAGTTTGGGGAGCGGGGACCAAGATCCTTTCGTTGTCCAAACTTCCAGGGCAGCCGTAATCCATTTCCCCTACACAACGGGCTAAATACCCCCGTTACACCAAGTGCAACAAATACACA
>NW_015544247.1:799140-842466 GCF_001515605.1 Sinocyclocheilus anshuiensis
GGGGTATGAAAATGTGCTCGTTCTCACCGATATGTTTACCAGATTTACAGTCGCTGTTCCTACCAGGAATCAGACAGCAAATACAACGGCAAAGGCACTGCTCAAACACTGGTTTGTTTATTATGGATGTCCGGCTCGCCTGCATTCTGACCAGGGCAGATGTTTTGAGGCCAACGTGATCAAAGAGCTTTGCAGGATCTATGGTATAGGAAAAAGTCGTACAAGCCCATACCATCCACAGGGAAACTCTCAATGTGAGAGATTTAATCGTACCATGCACGACTTGTTAAGAACCTTGCCTCCAGAGAAGAAGAGAGATTGGAAGACTCACCTTCCGGAGCTGGTAATGGCTTACAACAGTCACGTCCATTCATCTACTGGTTATTCTCCGTTCTATTTAATGTTCGGAAGGGATGCACGTTTACCAATGGATGTTCTTGGAGAAAAGGATCTAGAAGAGGATGAGGTTGATAACCTGGACGACTGGGTGAAAGGTCATCATGCAAGACTGAAGACGGCTGTGGAGGTAGCAAACGCAGCATCTCAAGAGGCTTCCAGAAAGAGAAAGAGGATTTATGACCGCAAGTCATCTGGAGCTCTTGTGAGGCCTGGAGATCGGGTGCTACTGCGCAATCACAAACACAGGGGTAGAAATAAAATTCAGGATAAATGGGAAGACACACCATACATAGTGATAAAGCAAAACCACTTAGACATACCTGTGTTTACCGTCAAACCAGAAAAGGGGGGTCCTACAAAGGTAGTACACCGAGATCAGCTTCGGCACTGTTCATTTCCATCACCGGTAACACCGCGTATATGCCGGCGCAGTGTGAGAGACAAAACCGAGATAGACATGTCAGACTTTGTCTGCTTTCCTGAAACTCCACAACACTCCACTTACCATGCACACACAAGGGTGGGTCAAGGGGAGTCAGAGGAAGTAAGACAGGGTGACAGCCACGAGAATCAGAATGTAATGGCAGAATCAGAGTTGAGGGTACAAGATGACTCAGATGATGCTGATGTTTCAGAAGCTGAAAGAGAAAGTATTCCTGAGCCTAGGCGCTCTCAGAGGCGAAACAAGGGTATCTTACCTGTGAAGTACAGAAGTGACTATGTTGTGAAGTAAGAGTTCAGAGTCTTCTGTAACTTTGGGTAATAACATATAAAGTTATTCATTTATAATGTCATGTTTTTCTAATATGTTGTTTTGTGTTTCATAGATGAATCTGCGAGAGATGTCAATGGAGTGGCAGGGTTTAGCAGGGGGGAATGTAACGGGTATATTATTTTGAAAAGAGATTATCTTTGGGATACTTTTATTTTGGCGAGTGGTCCGCTTTTTGCGCGTGCTGCAAGTGCAGCAGGGAGAGACGAAAAAGAGCGCAGTGTATGAGTGTGTCACACACACAAGTGAGTGCAGTGTTGTGATCGAGAAGCTCGTTCGATAAAGTTGCTTCAACGGAAGATTATCGAGGCTTAAGTCGAATAAAGGACGACAGCACTAAGTGAAAGTGTGGACAGTGAACCGCAGTTCATAGCAGAAAGGAGTTTTTTTTTTCAGTTTTGTTCTAGTGGTATGTGTTGGCTGTTAAAATGACGCAGTAACATATCGAAGGCCACGGAAGCTGTGAGTACGCTTAAAGTGAAAACCCTGCTTGATTTTTGTCATCAAGTGACTTGTTGCATGTACTTTTGCTGCATTTTGCACCTCTGGTGTTTTGATTGAAAAGCAGCGCCAAGAGCTAACATTTCAACGGGACCATTCACGTGCAATTAAGTTTCCCGCACGTGTCAGAGCACGTGAGACCGAGATCGCTGTATAATGCAGTTAATGCAGAGACTTAACTTTTCCGCCAATTAAAGTTTGAAGATTGTGTTGCTACCCTGCCATCCAAGTGACATCTCAGGTTGATTAATCTCAGTTTGATGCTTGTTGAGACAGTTTATCTGTGGGATATTTTTACAAGACTGAGTGAATTTTTGAACTTACACACTTAAAACTACTTGATCTTCAGTTTATTTCAACGCACTCTACGTCCAGTCAACGCCCTCTAATTCATCGTTCTATGGTATTCCTCTCATTTTTTCCGTTTTGATAAACTGATAAACAGGGAACTGTGGTAATTCAAGTGGACTATGGAACTTGAGTAACTGAGTAACTCGTGAACTGTGAGTAAACATTTGAAGGGACGTTTCATATAAGTGCTCATTCTGAGGTGAGATTTAATTGTGTATGCTTTGTTTTTTTTTGTTGGTGTTTTCAAATGTGATTGTTTGAAGGTGATCATTTGAAAAGGTGAGAATTTGTGGGTTTACCAATTGACAAATTGCAAGTGATCTCATTTTGAAGTTTCATAAGGGATTTGTTATACCACAAGTGAAAAGTTTTCAACTGTTGTGTTGAAGGTGATTGTGTGGGTTTGAAAAGACAGCACAAAGACTGTAAATTCTTTTTATGATTTTCATTTAATCGATTACTCAAACAAGAAATAATTATTCATAAGAAAAAGAAATGTAAAATAATAAATTCTGTTTAATTCCTTTTTGCACTTATCTACAGTGTACCTTTCTGTTGAGAGCTGTCAGGGAGTGGGGGAGTCTCACTTACTTTATTAGATCTGGGGAGGGAGGAGCATATCACACTGTACTCTCATGTATGCAATTTCACTTCAGGAAGCCACCGTGTAACGTTACCATACCTGAAGCCTACCCTTGTCAATCAGTAGTGTTCCAACACAATAAGGTAAGAAACCACATACACACGTTAGTGTGTAACGAGACTAAAAAGTTTGGGGAGCGGGGACCAAGATCCTTTCGTTGTCCAAACTTCCAGGGCAGCCGTAATCCATTTCCCCTACACAACGGGCTAAATACCCCCGTTACAAGTATATGCATTAGAGTTTTTTTATAGCGACTCTTTCTACAGGTTATATCGTTACGCCAGTAGGTGGGGACAAGTGACTGTTATTATAAGTGCGTTATTTGAATAACTCACTAAGTCACTGAACTCACTGCACAAAACAAGTGATTGTTTTTATCAGTTAGTCAATGAATCAATCACTCAACTAATTTGTTCAAAAATGCTTATGCAATCAGGAACTATAAACACCACTAGTGTATGAAGCAACAGTGAATCTGCTTTGGTGCAAAAAAGTAACTGGCAGTACATTGTCTAAATTGTAAGTTACTCAGTATTATCATGTGCTGCTATCCTCATCTGTTTTTGTCTGGAAAGTAATGCAGCTAAAATGGAGCAAAACTAATTTATTTAGCAAATGTGAATACCAAATGCGTAAACTAATTCACATTCACAACAAAATGTATATATTTGCAAGTAGCAATTCAAGGACTCAACCTATTTTATATTCACAAAATATGATTTGCAAATGCACAACCAAATATATATATACACAAAATACGATTCACAAATGCAAAGCACAATTCATAAATACACAACTATGTTTGCACATTTCTGAATCTTTCTGTAGAAATTGACTGTTGAATCTGCATTTGCAAATCATCAAATTTATGTAAAGTTATGCTTCTTGAAAACGCATCTACGATCCACATACATAACATTTTGCAAATGCAAGTTCACCAATCAATTTGTGCTTATCAAAACATTCAGAAATGTGCAAACATACTTGTATTTGACTTGTACTTTAATTGAATGTTTTTTTGTGATTGTAAATTTGGTTGTGCATTTGCAAATTGTATTTTGTGAATATGAATTATAGGTAATAAAAATTGTGAGCAGATGTTTGCAAATATATAAACTTTGGCAAATGTGAATTAATTTTGAATTAATTTTGAGACTATGGAACACTTGGAGGGAAGGGAAACAAACTAACGTGTAAATGCATCCTCATTATACACAGTCTAATTATTTTCTTGGTAGTGGAAAGTGTGGACACGCTCCATCTTTATGTGCCAGACTGAAAGAAATTGTGGAGAAAATGAGGGCTCGTTTTCTGTTGCTGAAGCTGTAAAAATGTGTTTTAGTGCTGTCCGAGGATGCACTGAGGCCTTCATGATCTCATACAGAATTTATGTCCACAGAGGCTGAGCTTCAGAATACCTGAAATTTAGGATGAAAAGGAGCCTGTCCTGGACTCTATACGAAAATAGTCTCACAGTTATGAGTCCCTTGAGTAAGGCATAGGCCACAATCTCCTGCGCCTTACAACAAACTCTCTAATATCTCCTTTAAGGAATAGTTCACTCAGAAATGAAACTTTGCTGAAAATGTACTCACCCTCAGGCCATGAAAGATGTAGATGAGTTTGCTTCTTCATCAGAGCAGATTTGGAGAAATTTAGCATTACGTCACTTGCTCACCAGTGGATCCTCTGCAGTTAATGGGTGCCGTCAGAATGAGAGTCCAAACAGCTGATAAAAACAACTAAATAATCCAAAAGTATTCCACATGATTCCAGTCAATCAATTAACATATTGTGAAGTGAAAAGCTGTGTGGTTCTAATAACAAATTCTTCGTCAAGACATTAACTGAGGGGCTGGTGGATTACTTGTGGATTATTGTGATGTCTTTATCAGCTCTTTGGACTCTCATTCTGATGGCACCCATTTACCCATTTACTGCAAAGGATACAATGAAGGACAAGTGATGTAATGCTACAAGTTTTAAAAGTGAATTTTCAGCAAATGTTAATTTTTGGGTGAACTATTCCTTTAAACTTTTTATATTACTTTAAAACTTTTAGGATTTTTTTTTTTTATTCTGCCTCTACCTATAACTGAATGCAATTAATCAAATTTTAAAACCTAATTTTTCATTAATCTCCTGAATCTGTCTGGATTGCCCCCCTGATGTTTGGGCATAGATACCCAAATAAATGAAGCGTAAAACATGTCATTAGGCCTCTAATTACACACTAATACTTGTGCTAAATGGGTTTTCTGGGCCCGCATGCCAAACCACACTGAATAAAGAACCTTCTTATAAATCAGCTGTGTGTGTGTGTGTGTGTGTGTGTGTGTGAGCTGTGCCAGCAAAAATCAATTAAGGCATGTCAGACTGTCAGCGAACTGACTAAGACCGTGAGGAGCTTCAAGCCATCAGCCTCATCTGTTTTTCACACAAACGTCTTCCACCGTTCATTTATTTCCACAAATTCAGTGACTTTTGTAGCACTTTGCATAACTGATTCCATATCTCGTGAATGACACCTTCACACAAATTACTGGGTATCAGCACCTCAAACACTGCTTTCTGTACAACCTTGATGCTAATAGGCTAAATGTTGCGTAATGATCCTAGATGTAAGCAGGCATTGTCAAATTACAAATAGTGGTTCTCTAAGCCTCTCCAACACTGGCATACATCAGGATTTAGCAAGGTTAACGTGTAATATATTCAGTGGGCAGAGCAATTAACATTTAAAGCCATTAGCATACTTGGATATACATAGAAACCTGATGTCTTGCTGATCTGTTTGACATGAGCCACTAATTATACTCTAATAATTCATTTGTATTAGCATGTGCCTCTTCTGCAGTCCTGCAGTGTGTAGACAATATGTGTCATGACCAACACTAACAACTGTCTTCTATAATAAACCAAAATTATGTTAACCTTTATTTGGTGGCTTGTTGATTAGCCAGTGTTTTATATTCAAGTACACTGGATATAGTAGAGTACATTCATTGAAAGGGTGGCCTCCCTAGAGAGGGATAAAATACTATAGTCTATTGATTTTTTTGTATAAGGGAGTGCTGGTCCCAAGCAATATGTGACATACAGTACACAGCATACTGTACAGGGCAGTCTCTGGGACTATATGAGGATTTTTCAGCTGTTAGATCTGTGAACTTTGTCCCACAAAGGCTGTAACAGGGATCACATAAGTGAGAATCATTGGAAACATTAAGCAGTTACAAAAAGAAAGGTGAAAAGGTTATTCTGAAAAGAAAGGATAGGTTTCTCCCAATACTGTACTGTTTGTGTTTATGTGTGTGTGCGCATAGAATAAGAGTGTGAATTATGAACCTTCATCCCTCTGATATATACACCAAGGAATAAAAAGTTAACGATTTAATTCCAGTCTGTTCCTCACAAAGCTGTCGACTGATTTCGGAAGACTTGCAATACAGTGCTGTTTAGTCGTATGGACTACTTATAAGATACTTTTATCATTGAGCGAGTCTTATATACTAGGGAGCTTTCATTCTAAATATTAATATGCATTGCAAATTTGTAAAATAATAATAATAATAATAATAAGTACATGGATGGAGCACAGATAATAACACAAGTCCTTATAATTGAAAATGAATGTTTCCTTTTAAAAAGTGTGTCATTATTTAGATGCATAACTGAGGTAGCAGTGATAATTAAGCAACTGTGTTATTGATTTTATTGCAGTTACAGAAACTGTCTATTTTTGCTCCACCAATGAAAATAATTTTAAACGCAGCCACAGTAGAGCTGCGTCTCTGAGCAACATGTAGTTGTGTTAGAACGAATTGGAGTGATTCACTCAGTCACTCACTCACATCTTTATGAATAATTCACTCTGATTGTTACCACCTATTGGTTCAAAGGGAGTGATTAGTCCCACAGACTAATTTATCAGAACTCTTGAAACACCACTCGGCCAATCAAAGTTGAGGACTGGAAATAACTGTATATTTATTAGGTAACCACAGAATAAAAATTAGAGTGTGCAATTACCCATTTAAGATTATATTTTGAGATTGTGTTCATACATACTGAGATACTGTATCACTGGGGCAGTGCCCAGCTACTAATTAACAACACAAATATGTACTTTTAAAGTACTAATATGTACCTATAGGCAATAATATGTAACATTTAGGGGTAAATAAAGCAAAAGTTTTAGGTAACTTAGGGTACCACCCCCCCTGACAGTTTTGTGCTTTTCTTTTGTGAGAGTGTAAAGTTATAAAATGTTCCGTAGGCATAAAACTAATTAATTCATGTTTATTTTTGAAACAAATTCTTATGCCAGGGAGGTAAGAATCAGCTCCCTTTTAAATCGCTGTTTGATCCATGAGAATATGGAGTTCCGTTGAATAATGAATATAGTAATATGAAGTGATTTTTATATCTAAATACCAGAGGCCTTCTTTTTGCCCTCAAATTTCATTTAGCATTGAAAATACCATGAGCAAGAGAAAGAGACATGAGAAAAGCCAGTGAAGGAGTAACTGAGAAAGTACACAAATCCTTATTAGATGATATAGAAACTTTTCTGAAGCTTGAAAAGAAAGAGAGCGAGAGAGAATGTGTGAGACATAATGACATTTGACTATGTCCCTCGCAGCCATTAACAGCACATTGAGCATGGTAAGTAAATCACAGCTTCATTGTGAAAGTGAAGGTGCTAGCCTTCTCCACAGCAACACTTCATCAAGTACCACGGTCATTTCCTCATCAAACTCTTAACTGTGAATGTGAGGGGGGGGGGGATCTAATTAGAGTGTGCATGTGTGTTTGTGTCCATAAAATATGGCAAATAACTCTTCAAGGGCAAGGTTCATTATCATGCATCCTATATACAGTAAATGTCTATGCATTTACTATATATCAGTTCAACTGACTGTCTGACAGTAATATATCCTCTATAAATAGCTTTCCTCTTGTCCTCTTGTAATAGCTTTGCGGTAGAGCGATGACACTGCTCGTGAAGTTCAATAATGTTGTGTATCTGAAATGCATTATGAAATCCAGTTTTAACCAGCCTGAAAAATGTGTCCAAGACGTTTAATTTAATTACACAACACTTTACTAAATAATTATGATAATGTTTGTAAATTAAATAGGTAGCGTGACACTGTGTAATGCTTACAGAGAGTGAATGCATTCCTCTAAATGATTAAACGGGAAATACTCTGATGTTTAGGCATAATTATTTCCCATATTTTTCATATTAATTCCAGTGTTATAGACAGAAAAGTTGGGAAATATTACTGTTAACAGGACACAAACATTTTGAGGAGAAGCGGCCCAAACTAAGAAAAATATATGTTTTAGTGAAGGAAATAAAGCATCATCAAAGAAGATGTCTGTTTATCTCCATGTGCTAATGGGTAGATGAACATTTATAAGCATTTATTGGAATTCTCTTTTAAATTTGGCTGTTTTGTCATGTTGTTTTATGAATAAACAGATATAAGGTTTTTGATCTGTGTGATCAGCCTCACCGCTTTCATTAGAAACTTTATGCAATCAGGTTCTATTACATTCACTTCAATGGATTTGACATTATGTAAATATTATGAACTGAAATCAATGCCCTTGTTTCTATTTCGAAAAACATTTTAAAATACTTGTTCTTTAATAAATTAGCATGGCTGTAGCATAATGATTCATGTATTTGTAAGTTAAAATGTTTATTCAGTAGTAAAAAACTTTTTGTTTTTAAGTTAAGACAAACTGTTCAAGTGTTTGTTATCAAATAAGTAATAAGTAACCAACCTTCTAATTAAACATTAAAATACTTCTCCCTCCACCCAAACCGAACCACACCAAAACCGCAATACGTACCTAACCGTGACAACCTTGAACCATTGCACCCCAATAGATAGATGGATAGACAGACAGATAGATAGATAGATACTTTCTTCATGCTGTGTGCACTGAAGACTGATCCAATCCACATTTTAGTTCACTGCAGCCCTTTTCAGGGTTTGTGTTGAGAAGCACAGAGGCGTTCAACTACATCATTGTTCTTACTCAGAGAAAGATCTAAATCCTTTGCGCCTGACAGTTACTCACTTCTCTTCTTACACTCAGACAGATGGTTTCTCTGTAGTCAAGCTGTACTTATAAGAGGAAATCGCACTGGGTGATTACAAGAATCATTTGTGTAATATTAGATCGGGTATTTGATGTATGCCATTGTTTGACATGATAGTGAGCTGTTTTGCTAGAAAGCAGGTGTGTGAGAGTTTGTTTACTCCCCATAGACTTGAAGATGAGAGCTGACACAGGTGTGAATACATTTATATAGTCTGTTGGATGTTGTTAGCTGACAAAGTAATTAACCTAACTAATAAGAGCATTTTAAAAAAGTTCAAGCAGAAGCTGAAGAAATTTGAAGAAATGCCGCATTTTACACACCCAGCACCTCTGTGTAATTGGTCTATGAATGAACTTACTCCTTTTTCTCTGAGACCGAGAATAAGCTAGTGGTCGAACTTTGATGAACGGCAGAGTCCTATCTCTATATTAAACCCAAGAGATCATTCCTATCTGCCTCATTAAACTATGCGTGTTTTTAATAGAACCGAAAGCCAGAATTTTGCATTGCAGCAGCAGCAGCATCATGAAGTGAATTCTAACATAGTACGAGTCAATAATGTCAAAAGGGACATCACTTAATAATCAATTAATTATAGTTGTAGAGATTGATCGAGTGACATTTTTGTCTTCATACTCATGCTAGAATAAGGTCAAACAGAACCTCTGGGCAATTTTATGTGAAATCAGAATAAAGGGAAGAAGTAAGAGCAATAACTAAGAGCAAATAAGTATGACATGCTGTTGATATTTTTTTATTAATGTAAATTTAATGCAAAAGCTGTGCAAAACAACAAGTTGTCTTATCCTGAGCAAACATGTCTTGAAAAAAATTAAAAATAAATATATTATTTTACGTTACTTCCACAGAAAAACAAAAGTCATACAGATTTGTAATGACATCAGAGTGAATATGTAATTTTCATTTCTGGTTGGGAAAAATAATAATAATAATGCTGTTCAGGAATTTCAGGTCAGTAAGATTTTTTAAAAATGTTTATACAAGAACTCCCTAATACTCACCAAGGCTGCATTTGTTTGATCAAAAATACAGTTAAAACAGTATATTGTGAAATATTATTTAAAGCATTACTTGAAAAAATGGTTTTCTAGTTTAATGTACTTTAATGTAATATATTGGCAAAATATAAGCTGAATTTCCAGCAGCCAGTTTTCAGTGTCACATGCTCCTTTAGAATTCAGCATGCTTATTTGGTACTCAAGAAATATTCCTTATTTCACCATTGTTAAAAATAGGTGTGATGCTTAATATTTTTGTGGAAACTGTGATACATTGTTTTGATGATTATCTGATCAGCATTTATTTTATTTTATTTTATTTTATTTTATTTTTCCATTATAAATGTCACTTTTGATCAATTTAATGCATCCCCGCTGAATAAAAGTTTTTAAATAAATAAAAATCGTACTGACCCCAAACAATTGAACCGTAAATGAAGAACAATTACACATTGTTCCAACAGTGTCATTTTGTAGATGGTAACTCATGCTGAAGGTTATGGACTGTAGTTTCTGTAGGATGTAACAGAACTCAAACCTGAGGGCAAGGCAGCCCAGAGCGGCATACAGGCATGCTGTAGGGAATTACTGATGAAAGTCTCTGCGGCTAACCCTGCATTGAGAGGTGCCTGTCTGTTTGGTTTGATGAGAGAGGCAATTTGTCCCTTTTTTATACTGTGATTGCCTAGTTCCAGAGTAAATCACTTTGCTTATGTATTCTTTTCCATGAGGACAGGACATACCAGGAGTTTTGAAATAGCTAGAGGTAATGATAGTATCTTGACTGTAACTGAGAACAGTTTATCTTTTGCAAATCGCTCAGTGAAAAAAAAGGAGAATTGCTTGTTGAGTGTTGCTTCTTTCAGTCGTCCGTTTGTAAATGTAATGTACCTGCTTTTGTAATCCACATAAAAATATACTTAAGTGTTACTTAAAGAGCTGATAAAACTCTTTCTCTGTAACTGTGAATACTTCTGAGAACAGAGGAGATGCTCAAACTATCACCTTTATGACAAGAGACAGCAATCAAGTCTATGTGCGAGAGCTTGCGAGAGTGTCTACCGCTGATACCAACCACACTCCCTTTGGAGGCACATTTCAAAGTGCTGAATGCTTTGGTGAGTTTGACCCGTTGTGTACTGCAGAAACTCATTTGCATTCTTCCACCATAGAGCCCAGATGTTAGGAAAGCACCTGAAGAAAACAGCAATCAGAGCTAAGTGGATCATATGCCCACAATCTCAACACAGAATCGCTTTTGCATTGCAGAACATCTAATCCTGCATAATGCATAACCACAATGCAACTGGGGCTTTAAATGAAGCAGATTTTCCATCTGTTGGAAGAGTCTTGCTTTATACAGTAAGTAAAGTCTATAGTGAAAACACTATGATGTAACGGATCAGATATAAAAACTGTATTCGGTTTATTAATTAATGGTAGGTAGATCTGAGCACATTTTGCAAACCAAAATTAATTTAATTAACAAATACTTTTCGTCAACAACATTTTATTCACTGTCGAGAACGAGGTGATAACTAAATAAAAACCAGTTTTAAATTATAAAAACTATCACTAAATCTACTGACCGTTACCTAATAAAAATGAGATGAAAATTTTAGAAAGAGATGATTTAGGAAGAGATCCAATCAGTCTTGTTTGTTCAAATCTTATCATTCATATTAACAGGTTAATAGGTGTTTTCTCTAGGAGAGTTGGAAGTTTTAGAGAAACGCATAATTAATGCATTAGAATTTTACTAAACCGGTTAGATTTTAGTCAGCTAAACCTATAATGGAGACTAAAATCAAATTTATATTTACGTATATAGTCGACTAAAACAAGACTAAAATACAACTAAAACTAAGATAATTCAGATGACTAAAATATCTGATTTATATATATATATATATATATATATATATATAATGCATTTGGTTAAGTTAATACTTCTTGATTTTTAAAAACATTACTAAATCAAACAGTTCAATTTCACGTCGATTTTGCAAATCCATTAAAACATATTTAATATATTTCCTGCATCAGTGCATTAACATTTAGCTCCATGACACACTGCCTGAACAGCAGCACACTGTCATCTGGATCTGGTATCAAAATGATGATAATATACTGTGATATACTGTATATTGTACTATGGTACTTTTTAGTTTACCGCATAAGCCCAGCTTATATTGATTTTGCCAAGCTAATGTTACAGATACAGACAGTACTGCCCCTTTATTGGAAGACTGTCTGAAAGAAACACAAATAGGTGGTTCTGCCCCAGTTTCAGACTTCTAGGAAATTCTTCTGAGCTCTAAATTATCTTCCCCTTTATCTGTGCCTCCTGGCTCAAACAGACAGACTCAAAGTAAAAACAGTTGGCCTTCTACCCAGCTATATCACCGCTGTACCAGACAGAGAGAGATACTGCAGTACATCAGCAGTGACTCTCTCACTGAATAAAATTTAATTGTAACAAGAAGGAAATGGATGGAAATCACAGCAGTTGTCTAAAGGGTATAACTCATATGACTTTAATATGGTGCCATCTCTCTCTAATTTCAATGAATGGGAAATGCACCAAGAAGATGAAAAGGAATGCATGACAGATTCTTGTTAAATAAGGTCAAGTTTACTTTACTTTAACTCTGAGGATCGTGCGGAAGAGTTTGACAATTATCTGAGCGTTCATGATTCAGATCATAAAGGTATGAAGCATAAAGCTTGATTTAGCACTCAGTGAGTCAGTGATTATTTGTTTACCAATTCAAGATTTGTTTTTTTGTAATGGTAAATTTCTTTCCTTAATTGCAGAACTTGCAAATTAAATTTTTTTTTTCTGTAATAAGACTAAAAGCTGTAATGAGGGAAAGTAAAACAGAAAACATTTTCCATTAATATGTTATACTTAAAAAAACAACATAATTTGGACCCCTTTAACAGTACAGTAAACAAAGATAACAACAGAAAGAGAATAGCATGCCATTTGCTACATTTTTACAAATATTATAATGTTGACTGCATTTATCAAACAACCATTACATTTTACCAAATTATATAATTCAAAATGTTGGTGTCAGTAAAATTAGATTACAATCAATCTACCAGAAATCTACAGATTTTGGGGTCAGAAGATTTTTTTTTTTACAAATATTATAATGTTGACTGCATTTATCAAACTCAACCATTACATTTTACCAAATTATATCATTCAAAATGTTGGTGTCAGTAAAATTAGATTACAATCAATCTACCAGAAATCTACAGATTTTGGGGTCAGAAGATTTTTTTTTTTAAGTAAAATTAATACTTTTATTCTGCAAGAATGAATTAAATTGATAAAAAATGACAGTAAAGACAAAGACAGTAAAATGTTTCAAAATATCTTTTTCAAATAAATGCTGTTTTTCTGAACTTCCAAGTAATCAAAGATTCCTAAATAATGTATCATGCTTTCCGCAATAATTTTAAGCATCACAGCTGTTTTCAACACTGACCAAATAAGCATATTACAAGAATTTCTGACGGATCATGTGATACTGAAGACTGGAGTAATGACTGCTGAAAATTCAGTGTTGTCATTACAGGAATAAATTACTTTTAAGGTTACTATATAAACCAGCATTTGAGTGACAACGTTTCATAAAACTACTGAGAGACAGCTTAATTTAGGCTAAATTAACCTCATATAACATTTAATTTGATCCCATAAGGTTGCCAGTCAACATTTTCAAGTTTAAGCGAGCTCCACGTTTCACTGACCATTTACTGAATAAGAAGCGTGTTTTAGGCCCCATACTGTACACTGTTTGTTCCAGAAATAGTTCACAAAATGGGCAAGACAAACCCCTACAATATCCAGGTAAGAGGATTTCTGTGGATGGCGGTGTTTTTTTGTGTGTCACACAATCTGAGGTGCTCGGTCACATGTGTGCTCACATTCGAACAAAGAGAGTATAAATCTGCCACAAGTGACCTCCATTTGTCTTCAATGACAACATGAATAAGGGTCTGTCCCTGTTCACTGCACAGGTCAATCCCCACAAGACCATCAAACGTCTTACAGAAATATGAGAAAGGAGAATGCTCCCTAAAAGTATAAAATATTGACCACAGTGACCAAAGTCATGGCATTCTACTTACACAGAACATATGTGTGAGGGAGAATATTTTATTAAAGACGATATTCTGCAGAATATTCTCTCAAGGGTATTTTCCCACCCAAAAATAGACGAACAGGCAGAGTGAGACTAGTCCCTTAGCACAAAAATATGACATAGTTGTGTGGACACTTTCTATGATTTGTGTCACAAACTTGTAACAAGTCATCAAAACTTATGTTGGTCGATTTCCGCCGCCTCTGTTATGCTACCAATCTTAGTGACGGTGTGATGATAAATCGTCTGGGTGCAGAGGTGGATTGTGTCTCCAGGTTGCTGTAGGAATGAGTTATGGGTGATTGACAAACCCAGCAGTCCCACTGCCATGACTCAACCTCTCGGAGAATCTTAAGACTCTGGTCAGTCAATACTAAGACAGCTGGACAATCACACAGACCTGAGGCTGGGTTAAGACCACTCACACCGGTACGTGGTAGTTTCCATGCTAGTAGTCTCAATGCTAGTCTCCGACTCAAACGACTACCCACAAACCACCCACAGCCTAGCTGTTCACTGACCATCTGATGCATAAGGCACACTGAAATGGAAAGAATCTGTTCCAGTCTGGCTTGCAGGCTCCTGGAAGTCTCACCACACTTGTCCAACTTAAAGGGATAGTTCACCCAAAAATACAGTACAAAAGAAGATATTCTGATGAAAGTTTTAACTCTTTTTGTACATAAAATGAAAGTCAGTGGAGTCCAAAATAAATAATGGATCTCAGTGGCTTTCATTGTGAACAAAATAACACTGAGATTTTTAAAAATATATATTTTATTTTGTAATAGAAGAAAGTATGTCGCACAGGTTTGAAATGTCATGTGGTGAGAACATTTTCATTTTCTTTATCTTAATTTGATGAGATTCCATTAGCTTTATTTGACTTAAAGGGATAGTTCACCCAAAAATGAAAATTCTGTAATTAATTACTCTCTCTCATGTCATTCCAACCCTGCAAGACCTTGACCGGAACACAAATTAAGATATTTTTGATGAAATCCGAAAGCTTTCTGACCCTCCACAGACAGCAAGGCAACTGCTACGTTCAAGGTCCAGAAAGGTAGTAAGAACATCATTAAAATAGTTCATGTGACATCAGTGGTTCAACCGTAATTTTATGAAGCAACGAGAATACTTTTTGTGCACAAAGAAATCACATGAGAATGAATAATTAATGACAGAATTTTCATTTTTGAGTGAACTATCCCTTTAAGGTCCGTTCATACCTATAATGATAGCGATAAAGAAATAGTTTAAAAAATCATTCTAAATGTAAAAGAAAAGCAGAGTCCACAACTATAATAATAATGACAGAGGAAACAATTTCGCGGGAATCACTTTCACAACAGTTGATGAACAATAAAAACATTGAGAGCCAATCAGAATCCACTTTGCTTTAAAGAGCTCAAGCATTTAAAGTGGTAGACAACTTAACTGCATGTGCTTATAATAAACAGAATCTTACTGTGCATTAGTGTGGATGCTGATAGTTATCTTTCTTGGTGTGAACGGGCCTTTATTCTGTAAATTCCTCTTGAAAAAAATTCACTCAGTGATCCAATTAATCTTAAAACAAAAAATAGCCAGCATAGCCCATGTTCACACACTATAACTTGTTCTTTTACCAGATGTAATGTATGGGAGAAGAAAATTAAAAAGAAATGGTCACTGCACTTGTATTAGCACAGTAATTGATCACTGCTAAAGCTCTATGTGCCATAGCTGTCATGTAGCTGCTCTCCAGCATAATAGTAACTACCACAACTTCAACATAACAGAAAGCCTTCTAAATATCTAACCAATTTCAACATTAAATAATAGCAAGTTACTAAAAAACACAGAAAATGTCAGAATTAAGTGATATTTTATCTCTAAATGAGGTCTCTTGGAAAGCATGCTGGGAACTAGAAATCTATTAAGTTTCAGTTGCCAACACAAAAAGATTTAGTCAACTTCCAATTTACTAATTTAATCGGATTGAACATAATGGAATTTAAATTGTGATAAAATGTTCAAGAAATGTCTTGCTTTAGCTCATTTTAATTACGTTAACCAAGCAGCAGAGTGGAGGTCATCAGCCTATTTCTGGAAAGAGTTGTTCACTTTCGTCTTCCTGTCAAAGGGGGCGTTTCTTGACTACACTTAGCTGTGGAATAGATTATTTCCATAAATAATTTAATTGTAATAGTATAAACACAAGTTTTTAGGATTTTGCCTCTGAAGAGTTATCTAATGAGTAAACACATAAAGTATTCATTCATAACTGATGCTATAGCAGCACATGAATGGTGTCTGTAGGTCAGACTTGTTAGTTTCTAAATTCAGCAAGGCAAAGGTTACCTTTCCCATTATTTTTGTCTTGGAATAGTTTCCTCCATATAGATTTCAATTTAAATTAGTTTCCACACCCACCCGAGCCATCAAGATCTTACAGATTGTTCTCATTATTCCCATTAAATCAAATTGTTAGACGTGCCAGCAAAATCTCTTTAAAATTGCCCATCGTTTTATCATTTGTCCAGGAGTCAGTGTTTCTAGAAGATAAATGCTATAAACATCGGTCAGCATAACAAGCTAGATTGCGCTTGTAAACCATTTACTAGACTTGATGAAATAGATCTGTTGTCAATACTTCAGTCATTTCCTTTAATTTTTTTTACGTGACCTGTTATATAAATTTCAGTGGTGATTTTTCTTTGAAAATGAACTAATTGAATTCAAATCACAATGTCTAACAAATGTTGAATCAGTCAAGGTTGAGACCTTGTGTAACATTCCAGATGTCCAGATCTTGAATGTGAATCAGTCTGGCAGCTGATAATATTGTCTGTATCTCTCCTAGATGAAAAATAATGTAGCTCCATAAAGGGGACAATATACACATTATTCGTATCGCAGCAAAATTATCTTTAGTAGCTGTTAAAGGATTGTGTCAGATAAACTCAGCAGACCATGAAAATGATTGGAGTGTAAGAACTACATAAAACATGGAACTTCCTCAATGCATTTATGACCTTAACCCAACATATTTAATGTCTCTCATGTTGACGGACCATCTGATTTCCAGTGGACGGAGAATATGGAGATCAAACAGGCTTCCTCTCTGCATGGTATGAACATTTTCTCCACCTCCTGCAGAGTCCTGGATGCTTAGGATCAGTTCAGATATTAGCAGCACCGCAGGGTAACAGAGACATGTTTAGAACTCAAGGATACACACAAATAAACACGTACACACTAGTCGAACTTGTTTTAGCACAGCCTGGCAGGGTGTGAGGAGTCTGCAGTATGACATATTGTTACCAAAATGGAACAATGGTAAGAGGGTCAATGACAAATTAGGATGTCTGGGATATTGAAAAGGAGATTTTTTTTAAATCTCTAGTTCAAAAATGCAAGTTCTTAAAAATGTAGAAGATTTTCAAATTAATTTAAATTTTTACTTTGAAACCATGTTTAATCAGAAGTCATTGTCTGTACAGATTGCATTTTAAACATATGTAAATAACCTAATAAGTGAAAATAAAATAAATAATCTAACAACTAGTTTAAAGTTTTTGCTGTGAATGGCCTAAATGTGTCAGCTGAGAATCAATCCCATCAGAATGTAATCTTACATGTTTCATTTTGTTCTGCTTCCTTGTGAATAAGAGCTTGCCCTTTTCCCAACATCTTTTGAATGCGTTGACATCTCTGACATTTGTGTTGTCAGACATTTGCCTGTGGCTGGACATGTACATTATGGACATAGACATATCAGAGGTCAGCCAGAAGTCAGAAAGAGCTTTTTTACCAAGTACACACATAAGGAATTTGACTAATATTCTTTTCATAAAGATCTCTGGATTTTGACAGGATGCACTTTAGGCAACCAAATGCAGTTATCCAAAAAGATGCCATGAATGCTTTGCCAAATGCTCAATAAAGCATTTTTGTGAATTTTACATTTTTTTAGTCAAGTAAGAGAAAAAATTGTGAAGGTAGCTATTTTGTACACATTATTAAATATTAAAATGTTTGAAGCAAATCATCAGAAAAAAAAATTAACTTCAGATGACATATGGGAAAAAAAACGAAAACAAAATTTGAGTATTAAATATGACAAGACAGATCAAAGCAATTTACAGCAATAATTGCTCTCTGTACTGTTACTTTTGAATAATTCCGACACTGAATCAGTGAATCACATAAATGTAAATGGTTATGAGGCGGAGGTCACATCTTTGAAAGATACAAAGTTTTGTTTGCAGTACTTAGTATCACGAAAGCTAGGTAAATTCAGCTTTATCATAGAAACCCGTCACATAGTGTGACATGGAAAAAATGATACATATCAAAAGATGCTGACAGTCAAAAGTCTACCAAGACTAAATGTCCAAGTCCAGAGCTGAAAGAAAATGAACTGTATTCAACTTAATAATGCATCAAGATCAAGTTCAGTTTTCCAGCTAGCACTTTCTTTTTGCATAGCCTATGGTAATGATGGATCTGTGCAGATTTAGTGAGGATTAGAGCTGAAGCAGAACTTAGAAAGTGGAGCTCAGCAGAAACACACTTACTTAGGTTTCTGTCACTTGAATCTAAATGTAAATATCAATAAGCTGGATCCAAGGTTGGATCCAACGTAGCTGCACTTCTACTGTTATATATAACGAAGAGGTTATACAATACAGGAATATATGCATACATTAGACATGTATACATTTAGTAACACATCAAAGGAGAAAGATTTTAGGGGTTTTATGTTTGGCAAGATATCATAGAGCCAATGTAGCACACACTGTCCATTCTCAGGCGCATATAAATGTTTCAGTATAAATAACCAGGGAAATGAGAAAGAGAAAAAGCATTATCTCCTTTTCCACCCTTTGCCTACCCTGACAGGATTACTGACATGCTCTCCTGTGACATGTGAGTATTTCATTCGTCTCATCATGTACCTAAAATTGATCTGTTCTCTCTGCCATGGCACTGGTGCAATTCTAAAAATTCCTAAATGTAATTGGACGTATTTTCAGGAGATACATTAAATAAATGGCTCAGATGTAGGCACAAAATAAATAAATGTCCCTAAATAAACCAGGAAACACATCCAAATTAAGTATGAAATGAGACTGTCCTTTGTTCGCCTGTAATTATGTAATATTTTACAGCAGAACTGACAAGCAAATCCCATCGCATCTTTTAATTCAGTAATCAACACAAGCTGCGCTTTCATTTCGATGGATGTTCCCTTGTAAAATCCTCTTTCCTCGACCCTGAAAGCTGCTCAACTCCCAGATTAAGCAAAATTAAAGGCCTGGATAGAATCAGGTCAATAAGGCTCCAATTAGGTTAGGCCTTTAATTGGAGATAGTTAAGAATATGCTAGAAATTTGTCTTTTTACCTCACAAATAAATAAATTTTTCGAAAATTGCTTTAACTTACATAAAGGATGTTACCTTATTTAAACCAAAGACAAAAACATTCTTTATTAAAGTTTGGATCAAATGAAGATCTTCTGCAGTTCCCTCATCCTGCCACAAACTGGCACTGCATTGGCTATGTTCTGATGCAGTATATAGTATGTATACTGTGCACAGTATTTCTGTACACTACCGTTGAAAAGTAAATTGTTTTTACACTCAAGGTCAAAGGCTATAACTATCAGCCAATTACAGCTGATTCTCATTTCTCCCCTATTTCTCTTCCAATCCGTTCCCACATTTTCTCTGTTTATCCCTTTCTTCTCTTTCAACTTCCACTCAGTTCTCAGAATTTTGGAAGGGCACTTCGTTATTCGGCATTTTCCTGGAATGTGATGCCAGTGCTGCCGGGCACATCTGTAGTTCACTAATCCTCACAGTGGGGCATGATGGGATAGCCAGCACTGAGGCACCTCCAACACATGCACATGAAAACAGTAAATAGATTGCAAAATATCTTATATTGATTTCATATGGAACACTCAATGGAGTTGGAATCAATTAACCGAAAGAAAACAAAAACAATTCCTATAATTCCTACAGTCCAAACTCAGCACTATCTCTGTCTCTTAGTGTAGTTATTCACTCACTCCTACCTCTCTCTTTCAAACCCCTGGGACTTGGGAATGTGCCTTTTATTGTGTTTCCCTCTTTCATGTTGTCTCAGTTTGTTCTCATGGGGAAAGAGTTGCACCAGCAGTCACACTATCCCATTGAATTGCACAGTCACAAGATAACAAGCACTGTCCTTAGAGAGCTTCGGTAAGAGGTTAGTGATGCCACTGGATATGATACTACTCATTTTTAAAACTGTATTGTGTAAGGGTAAAACTGTAGCTGGTAGAGAATGGTACTCTCAACGCCAAGGACTTCTAATACAGTAGCTCTTTATAGACTAAGATGGTACAGAGTAGAAGTACAAGTTTTGGAAGAATGGAAGAACTGCAAACTTGACAGCCTGTAATTTGCCTGTATTTTGGAAACAAGAAGGTTTGATGTTTTGTTCCACAAGGAAAAGGCTGTACAAGGCTGAAGCAACCTGAGGGGATGATAATGACAGAATTTTCAGTTTAAGGTGTCTGCAGAAGGTGCGATTCAATTAGAATGTATGATTTTAGACATGTTAATGTGTGATTTCTGCCACGTTTACTGCCACATTTTAAAAAAATTAATATATTTTCTCATTGTACAGTAATCTTGTAATTTTATTTTAAAAGATAAAAATATATATTTTTGAGAAGCTGCAATGCAATTAAAAACTACTTTGCTTCTAGATTCTGAATATTAAATCTGAAAGTTTTGGGTCAGTAAGTTTTTTGAAAGAAATTAATATTTGTATTGAACAAGAATGCATTAAATTGATCAAACGTGACAGAAAGACTTTTACAATAATGTTTCTATTTCAAATAAATTCTTTGAACTTTCTACTCATCAAAAATCCTGAAAAAAAAAACGTATCACAGTTTCCACAAAAACAAACAAAAAACAGCACAACTGTTTTCAACATTGTAAAAATAAGAAATCTTAATAATAAGAGAAATGCAATAACGTCTCTAGGTTATGTATGTAACCATGGTTCCCCGAGGGAACGAGACGCTGCGTCGAGATTCGCTTTGGGAACGCCCTTGCGTGACCGCGTACTGAAGCACGTGTCAAATCAGTCCAATGGAGCAGCAAGACGTCACGAGCGGGGTGACGTAAGCACCAGAAAGCATAAAAGCGCATCCGGCAGAGCGCAAACCAACTTCGATGAAGTAGCGCCTGCAGGGATGCAGGGAGTATGGAAAAGAGACGCAGCGTCTCATTCCCTCGGGGAACCATGGTTACATACGTAGGGCGTTCTCAAAGTGAATCTCGACGCAGCTCGAGTTCCTGAAGGGGAACAGGTCTTTATCTGATCCAAATAATAGGAAATTGTTGCATGAGCACCAAATCATCATATTAGAATGATTTCTAAAGGCTTGTATGACACTGGAGACTTGAGTAATAGCTGCTGAATATTCAGCTTTCACAATAGTTTTCACAATAGTACTATTTTTACTGTATTTTACTGTATTTACTGTTTTTTTTAAATCAAATAAATGCAGTCTTGGTCAACAGCATAATATCTACACAAAATCTCACTGCCCCCAAACATTTGAACGGTAGTGTGTATATATAAAGCATTCTAAATCAAATGTAAAAAAATTATGTATTCCATACAAACATCTTCTTATAAAAAAATCAAGTTATAGAAAAGTCTTTAGTTACACTGAGCATGTATGTTGTTCTTGGTAAGTCAAGCAAGAAGACTAAACCTAAAGTGGCAATAAGACCTATAGTATGCATACAAACATAGTCAATACGTTGCAGCACTGCAGTCTGATAAGAATAGTCAAATTAACTGTTTTTTTTCCTCTTAAAACAAGTCAGATTTTCTATGCCACTAGCTCTCTTTAACGTTTATCATATCTGACACAGCAGCAGTGAAAACCAGCATCAGGAGGTCTACAAACAGTGAAACCCCAAGGGTCTTCTCATGCGTGTGTGTGTGTGTGTGTTTTCCCCTCCTATTCTATATCAATTTTCCACCATTTTTACTTTTTTTAATATGAACTCCCCCAAAGGAGGTAGAAAAGATTCTATCCTCTGGAGATTTCTGAAGTTATGCTTGACTGAAGAGTTATAAATGTGAAAAGTTGCCATCGTACATGCACACACACACACCCAGTATACCAAAGGCAATTCCAGATCTCAGCAAGCCCATCAATACGAAAGGAACTCAACCCTGTCAAGGTCCTCCTCGCTTCTCAGGTCTCAGCAAGGGCCACGTGTGAGGGGATAAGGTGTCAGTCTGAGAACTGGTTAATGTGGAGAGAGGGAAATTAGAGGTGCTGATGCGAGCAAGAAGTGTCTCGGCTCTCCAGGGTCTCCTGCCTGCAGACCAGCAGTCGATTCTGAGCCATATTAGAGATGCTCTCTTCCAGCCTTTCTTCTGAAACACTTCAGAGTCAAGGTTCACAATGGCAGCACGTTCCATTTCAGTCAAACTCATGGGATGAAATCCATACAAGAGACCACAGACACAAGACACCTTTGTGGTTTTTACGTGCAATTAAATTTCAACAAGAGATGATTACACTCATCTGTTAACAAAAGCTTAAGAGCTATTTCACAGTACAATTACCATTCTTCACAAAAACACTAGGCACTTCTTTCTATATAACAGGACAAATGAGCACATCACACTCAAAAATGCTGTTTTCTGTGTTAAGTGGAAAGGACTGTGCGGAATTTATGCACACAGACCATGTTTGGTTCAGCTTCAGTGCCATTTATCATGTGCTGGAAGAGTGTGAGCATATGAGGTAGATGTATGACATCTACTGTATACTGTAAAAAGGAATTGTAATTTATCACATACTGTGCTGTTTGAGTCACACTGACTAAAGAAAGTGTCCGAATGTTGTTCATTTTCAATCAGAGCTGCTGATTTTGTTGGCAACTCATCTGTATGCAAATGAGAAGTGATACAATGCGGTGACCACCAATGAGTGTGGAGACAGTGATGTGGCACATGGATGGGTATTTACAATGTGAATAAATGATGCAGTTATTGTGAAAGGTTTGCTGACTTTACAGTTATCATCACTGTTATTTTATTTGGTATTTATAAATGGTATTTATTAAAATTATTTATTTTTTTAAATAATTTTTATTTAAATATTTTACAATTCAGCATATTTATTCTATATATATATATATATATATATATATATATGGCATATGTATAACAGTGGATACATTTTCACTACTTACGAGTTTAAACGATTGTCTGTGTACGTTCTGTTTCTTTGTCTGTATGTATATACAATCTGCCTTTTTATTATACTGCAGTGTTGAGTTAGAGTTATACACCTTTTAGTAAGAATGCATCATGTTGGCTTTTACTTCTCGACAGTTACTTTTATACGGTGGCATTATGAAGAACTAAATCATCAAACAGCATTTTTATGAGCTTGCACTCAATGTACTGTAAATATTATCTGACAACACAATACAAATCATTGCATCACAGGAACACTGCAACAAAGGAAAATGGGCAGGTGGGTGTTTAGCAAGTTACACAATGCTGCAAATAAACAGCATGAATAATGAATGTGTGCACATTAAAAATTATACATTATTATCATGAGGCTATTACATTTGATTTCATAGAAAGTTTGTTCAGATACTCTAAAAGAGGGAGTCTTTTTGAGTAAGTCCTGAAGTATGGATTGTTCTGTATGCAGTCACAAAGGATTTTAGTTGCTTAATCATTTTTTGATTGTACTGTATTCAACACTGGGCCTGAAGGGCAACTGTCTTGCAGAGTTTAGCTCCAGTTCAGTCAAACACACCTGAACAAGATAAACAGACCTTTTTTTAGTCAGACACAAAATCATAATATTGCAGAAAAATGGCAAGTAAATTCAGATGTAGTGGAGCAAAATAAATAAATAAATTAATTAATTAATTAAAATAAATAAGAAAATGATAGTAATGAGTATGGCCGGACTTACCATTGGGCTTGAGTGGGCTGCAGCTGTAACGGAGGCCAGTGGTAGGTGCTGTGCAGGTAAAACCTCACTCCCCTGATCTCAAGAGCGACTAGTGACTGACGCTAGGGGCTGCAGTCTTTAGCCTCTTTGTTAGTGCGTCCGCCTCCCATGCCGGAGACCCACTCGGAACGAGAACGAGGTGTGGCGGAGAGGACCCGGGGGAGAGGGGTTACATTGGTGCCGTGACCCGAATGGGAGTGAGGTTTAGGGGGGTGAGTGTAACGGAGGCCAGTGGTAGGTGCTGTGCAGGTAAAACCTCACTCCCCTGATCTCAAGAGACGCACTAGCGACTGACGCTAGGGGCTGCAGTCTTTAGCCTCCTTGTTAGTGCGTCCGCCTCCCATGCCGGAGACCCACTCGGAACGAGAACGAGGTGTGGCAGAGAGGACCCAGGGGAGAGGGGTTACACAGCCCATGGGCGAGGTGTGGCGGAGAGGACCCAGCGGAGAGGGGTTACACAGCCCATGGGCCCCACCTTGTAGGGGGCCCCGCCTTTGCCCGTTAACTTTGTTTGATTTGATCGTTATATGCCAGTCAGAATTCAGAAATTATTAGCCGCATTTCCACTGCGCACGCAAGATCTAAACGGGCCAGCCGGGGCTACAGCTTACAACTACGACCTTCGAGGCCACAATCAAACAGCATAAACTGGTATTTATGATTATTTCACATAGAAGAAGGACACACGTATTGAATCGCGTCTGCACCGATTGGTTTGTTATCACATGGCTACTTTAAACAGCCCCATTAAGCCTTTAGCCCCAAAGAGCGCACATTTAGAAAGATAATGATAAATTCTCAAATGTTTCATCAAAACACGAGACAGAGAAACTGGAAGACGGAGCACATAGGGTGCAAAGACACACACAAGACCTGGCCTAGAGTCTGACAATATGACAATACATTTTATAATACTAATAAGCCAACATCTTTGGCTTTATTTTTTTCTTTTTTTTTTTTGTTGCTCAAAGTTATTTCAGGGTTTTGATCTCTCAACTGAGAGAACACATCCTGTTTATTATATTATAATGAATATTTAATATTACATTTAAACTTTGACTATAGCGTAGACATGTTGCATATTGATTGTACTATTTATGAACCTCAAAGCATATGTTTGTGTATTTTGTGTTACTCCATAATGATGTTCTATTTGAGGGCATTTGTAGTGTAGGTATAGGGCCCAAACATAACCTCAAGCCCAGGGGCCCCCACCCCCCTAAGTCCTGCCCTGGTAATGAGTGCTATCAGCAATAAGAATAGTAGTAATAAATATAAAGAATTTGTACAGCTGAATTGAGGGTTGGACTGAGGTTACAGAGATAAGAGCACTTAGGCTTTCCTAGACTGCTGATTCAGCCTATTGATGAAATGAAGAGCTTGTTCTATCTGTATATTTAATCTCAGACCAATGGAGTTAGATGAAGTTAAGTTTAAAAAGTTTGTTCAGATTGGGAGAAATATCAACTTCAAGGCACCACATAGATATATGTTATTTTACTAAATTCTAGTTTCCTTCACTGAGATTCGTTGTTGTTAATGAAATGTACAGTATAACAATGGAAACATTTGAATAATTTTGTATAATTGGTAAGATGTAGGTTCCTTTTTTACAGTAAAATGTCAACAGCTTAACTTAAAGGTGTAATTTATGTGCATCATCATTTATTTTTAACTTTGCACTCTAAGAAAAATAGGGCCCAAGTGTACTGTGAAAATATGAAGGAATTCTGTATTGATTTCTATCATTCTGTATTGATGTCTATCATATTTCTATCTTTGGGATATTTCTATCATTTTTTTTTCTTATGTAAAAATTTTCTTGTGAAACTGGAATCCATTTATTCTGTTTACTGATTTCTACAAAGCTCTCAGTGCACTATAACTGCTATATCATGAATCTTAATTTCATAATTTTTGCTCTGTAAACCCCTAGATATATGAATTAGCACTTAATGAACACATTGGTTCATTACATAAACATGGTGAATTAGGCTAATCAGGGACACCAAAGACCTGATCACATTAGATTGCATTAATTTAATGTGCATCTCACCAGATGACTGGATAACGGTAGAGGATGTCACACCTAGCGATTGTTGTTTTGGAAATCTCTCCCTGCTCTGTTGGTGTTCTGTCACATTAATGGATTATGAATGGAAGTGGGGTAAGAGATTGAACAACTGCCTCTGAAAAATTCGGACCCACTTTATATTAGATGGCCTTAACAACTATGTACTTACATTTAAATTAATAATTTGGTACAATGCACTTATTGTGTACGTACATGTTTTTACATTGTACTTATATTTTTAAAATACCTGCATGTAATTACATCTGTAATTAATTTCTGTAATTACATTTATAATTGCAGAGTTGACCCATCCCTTACACCTTAATCCACCCTTAATCCCACCCATACCACCAAACCTGTCCCTAACCGTACCCGTATCCCACCTTAATAGCAGCAGAAGTGTTTTGCAATACAATATGAACACAATAAGTACATTGTACTTAATGTTTGATGTAAGTACATAGTAGTTAAGGCCACTTAATATAAAGTGGGGCCAAAAAGTCTTTCTGACTCCCTGTCATACAGTAACATGCCCCTTTTTGGCAGGAAAACAATGTGAAGCAAAAATAAATAAATAACAGGAACCCTGCACACATAACCAATTTTGAAGGTATGTGTGGTTTTCATCATGTTATAAAATCATATACTTCAATTTACATTTATACATGGCACCCGTGCTGTTGTGTTTCTCATTTGTAACTGTTGTGTCAGCAATATCACTCTTTAAAGGTGAGGAGAGCCTATGGAATTACATTTTAATAGCCAAGGATTGATGCTGTCCCTGTGAGATCTGATGTCTGCAATTAGTGGTGGCCTCGGTTCAATAGTCTTCATGCAGCACAGAGAGATGTTCATTTAATTCTGCAGAGCTGTGTGTTATCACTAATTATCTTCCTTATTGCTCATTGTGCAATCAATTGGTGAAAAGTTGTTTTATATTTTATATAAGTTGTCCTCTAGGCAAAGAGAAATTGGATAAAAAAAAGATAAAACTAATATTATTAGACTAATTATACAACAGTTCAGTCCAAAAGAGTAGTATGTCTGAATTCAAATTCGAAAAACAGTAGGTGAAAAGTACCTGCACTGTAAAAAAAATTCCGTAAAATTTACGGTAAAAAACCAGCAGCTGTGGTTGCCGGAATTTTACCGTAAAAAAATACTACCGTAAAATTTATGTCCAATACATGTAATGTCCAATACAGTTTTTCACCGTATATAGTAGGGGAATTTACCGTTAACCATTTAACAGGTTTTTACTGTAGCATTTTTACAGTCTTTTACCGTTAAATCCACGGTCATTTTTTACAGTGTGGATGACCTACTTCCACCGTATGCATTCGATTGACATTTTACTATCCCATGAATCCATGGGAGAAGAATTATGAAAGGCAGTGAAGTGGTGCGACTGATGCTGATAGGTCATGTGATAGTGCCAACATGGCGAATTTCATTCATACCACCCACATTCATACTACACAGAATGTACTTGTCATGTAGTAAGTGAGTCACTGAATCGTTCACTGAAATTATTCATTCAAAAAGGGTGATGCAGTTTGAATGTCACTATTATGTGCTGCTTAGAAACACACAGCGATTCTGCCGAGGCTTTGTTTGGACTTATTTTTGACAACTAAAAACAGACAAGTAACTGGCAATGTTTTGTCTCAAATTTCAGTTACTCATTAACTTCTTGCTAATTGAACTGTTAAAAGTAAGTAACTGTTTATTTCCCAAAATCCCAACAAATTCACATTAGAAAAAAAATCTGTTAAGGGTAGGTTGAATTATTAGGTATTTATTCCATATTCCATCCATCAAGATGGCAGGGAAATATGAATATCCTGTCTTGCAATTTCCCTACTATGCCAGGCAGCAGCTTCTTCAGTACAGTACTTCAAGGGGAAAATCATTCATTATTTGCTTTTGACTGGCACGTTTTTCCCTGTCAGCACTCCCTCATACTCCTTCCCCCAAACCCCTTTCTTTAACAAGACCCAAGTAATTCCTGCATTTGGATGCAAAGCTTATTATCGCTGGCACACTTTACCCCCCAGCTACCACTTTGGGAAATTAATACAGTTAATAATTCATGGCCAATTTTAGCCAAATACTTTACATGGTTTTGAACTTTTTATCTATTTTTTGTGCTTCTCTTTAAATTATTGACCCCTCTGAAGGTCATTAAATAATTCGGGACGAGACAGATCCCCCCTCCCCCATCCCTGCTATAAAGACCAGTGATTTCCTCATCTTAACGTACAAATGTTCAAAACCCAACAGATTAACATGCTTTGGAAATCTCTCGCATTTACTTCTGCCAAAGATCAAGCGCAAACCCCACATTCATATTTGCCCTTGGACGTGACCCTTTATTTGCAATTCATAAGCTAGACACTTAACCCCCTGACACGAAAGAGATATGCCGCTATCCCACTCCGCGTGTCTGTTTAAGAGTCTACAACGTTTCTCACCAAGAGACTCGAAGCTTCTCATTCAGGTATTAGCAACTTGGTCTGGCTTTTTCATTTGGAGGCCTGACTAGAATAATAATGTTTTAAAAACCTCCGCATGTGCTCTGCAAGTTAACAAGCTGATGAATTTTCATGAGCTCATCCTGCTGTCTGTATGTGGAGCTCACGGTGAATAAAACAACACCTCCGTAATTATAGCCCACGAAGCTATTGAGTTTTCCAATCATCAGTTTATGCTGGGCTGCATATGAGGTGAAACGGGGGGGACAGAAGAGAATGATAGGGAAAGGGGAACAGGGAAGTCAAGGAGAGGGGTTTGCCGTTGCAAGAGTTTAATTTCACACCTCACTTTACATGAATCAGACTAAAACAGTCCCCAATGATGTCTGTGCCCTGGATCTGATCTGATACAAGGATCATAGTGTTAATTACTCTAGGCAATAAGTGCAAAGTGCATATCTCTTGATCTTTGTGAACACGTTTTATTTGCAAAAACACTTGTGAGCCATCACTCTTTGAATTATAATGCACTTTTGCAGTACCACCATCAGAAAATAAAGTTAAAACAGCAGAAAGAGCCTAACATCACATCTGTTTTGCAACCTGGGGCTGTGATTATTTGATTTTCCTCTTTTGTTCTGCACTGGTTGGCTAAAATCTAAAAATAGATTTTTACCCTATTAGAATATTTTCTGTCTTACCCCCTGCAGTGAGTTAAAAGAGTCGCGATCAATGAAACATGCCTTTCACGTAGACTTTGGCTTTTGAGTTTGGTTGCTACATCGATAAAGCAAATAATAGTGAAGTCTGATTTGTTGCCAAAGGACAATTTCAATGACTCAATGCAATTCCAGACAAAAGTATGACCTTTGTAATGCATTTACTTGAAGCATTTCACACCTGTTGGTTCCTTATGCAAAGCAGTCGCTGGATTTGTACAAATAATAATATAAAAGCAATGCTGTACACTGTTGTTGAATCATCTTATGCAGTATGAATAGTAAAAATAGATTTACTGAACTGAATTTATATTAGAATAAGAATAAAAATAAAATAAAAATAATAAAAAATACAAAAATAAATATAAATCAATTAATCAAATTCAACAATATTTAATATATTTATGAATAAACAAACTGAATATCAATTAACTGATTTAAATAAATAAATAAATAAAGTACAAAAAATGAATGAATGAAGAAACAAACATTGCTCATTTCAGAAGTCCTCCACATACGACAGTGCTCAGTCAATGCACTCCAGATTTATCAGGTTCCAAGAGGTAAGTGTTACTATTACTCATTCATGACTTTGTCTTGTCTAGCTCCACTCGACTGCTGATATAAGCTGATGTCTGGCTATAGAAAAACAGAAGCATCTATTTAACCTGCAGGCAATAGCTTATGATTTCTAAGGAAGCTACAACTGAAGAGGCTTTCAGCGTTATGCTCAGCATGAGAGCTGCTCATGAGGCATTCAAACCAGAAAAAGGGACACCACTCTCCCTCGTAATATCATCATCAGAATCTCTCAGAGAAAGAGAGAGAGATTGAACTCAAGAGATAAATAGCAAAAAAGATACATAGAGACGTGGAGAACGAGAGAATCAAATCTTCATCATCTTATTTGGTTAGTTCTCTCTCTTGTTCCTCTGTTGACTAATTCTCTGCCTCAGTCTCAGGCCAAACGGAGCAGGAGGGAGTTTTGATCAATGAGCACGCTGGCCTCCCTCCATCAATCAAAGGAGGATTACGCTCTGTGTGAGAGCCTCCTAAAGACATTATTATCGAAGTCCCAGCTCGCATTATGAGGGTGTCAGCTCTCTTCATAGGCGTTTAGGATTATCACAGCGACACCACATCCTCTCGCCTCTTTATATGGACGTTCTGGTATTGAAGTTCCAAAAATATTTAATCATGTTGCCATTTAGACTCCCATCATGATGCAGTGTACAAGTCGATATAAACTAGGAGGAGTCAAAAGGTCAGGGCACATATCATTTTATAACCTGCTGCAGCTTGACCCAATTATAAAATGCACAGTTTGTTGAGGTGATAACAATAGCAAAGGACTTTACAAGTGCAAATTGGTCATTATAAAGATGGATCAGCAGTACGCACCAACTGTGGAAGTCAAATCGACTAAGAGAGTAGCACAGTGTAGTACAGTATTACTCATTTATTTAAACTTTAATGAAATAACATGTTGTACATAAATAATTCACTTCCCAGTGTGATTCAATAACTTGTGTTTTAAGATTAAGGCTATTGTTTTACCCTTAACAAATATCTAAAATTGTCAAGCTTGCAGAGAACATTTTTTTAATTCTGGCATCAACCTATACTTTTAGAATATTTTTTCTTTAGTCAAAAAAGGAAATGTTTAGCTGAATGTCCAAGCTGCTTTTGTTCAGGGACAGTTGTGGTCACCATTCACTTTCATTTTATGGAAAAAGCAGCTTGGACATTTTGCTCAATATCTCCTTTTGTGTTACATGGAAGGAAGAAAGGCATATGTGACCCGGGACCACAAAACCAGTCTTAAGTCGCTTGGGTATATTTTTAGCAATAGCCAAAAAAAAAACATTGAATGGGTCAAAATTATCTTCAAATGAGATGATAAGGATCTTTTATGCCAAAAATCATTAGGATATTGAGTAAAGATCATGTTCAATGAAGATATTTTGTAACTTTCCTACCATAAATATATTAAAACTTAATTTTTGATTAGTATGCATTGCTAAGAACTTCATTTGGACAACTTTAAAGGCGATTTTCTCATTATTTTGATTTTTTTGCACCCTCAGATTCCAGATTTTCAAATAGTTGTATCTCGGCCAAATATTGTCCTATCCTAACAAACCATACATCAGTGGAAAGCTTATTTATTCAGTTCAATTCAATTAAAAAATTGACTTAAGACTGGTTTTGTGGTCCAGGGTCACATATAGGTTTCCAGTGACATGAAGGTGAGTCAATGATGACAGAATATTCATTTATTCAGTATATGAACTATAAAGAAAGGCGTATAGGTTTGCAATGACATGAAGGTGAGCAATAATGACAGAATGTTCATTTATGGGTAAACTGTCTCTTTAAGCATAAACATTTTCTCCTTGATTATTGTTCTCCAACTGTACTGCTCTCAGCTAAGACTGCAAGAAAATAACTGGGTTCTCCTGGGAGAGAACATAGGCTACTTTACAAAGCAACACACTTTTGTTTGATTTGTTTTGCTCCCTTGCTTCTCACTGGTCAAACCTCAGAGAACCAGATCGAACAGAAGACTAGAAGAACCGAAGACTATCCATGACAAGTTGGACTATATACAGGCAAAGTAAGAGCCACTATGGAGAAAAAAAGCAATGCCTAGAAAATGCCTTCTTTTGCTGACATTCTCAAAAGGAGATAATGTTATTGAAAAATAATTAATATTAACTTTAATCATGTCAATCAATTAATTACATTCACTGTAGTGTAGTTTCCAAATTTCAAGACATCATATATTCTGCATACAAATTTGCATTGCCATATGGGCTGGAAAGAGGAAAGAGAGTGAAAAGTGCAATTAGGAAACACACATTCTGTCAGGATTGATAATTCAAACAGTTTTGTAAGTGGCCAGTGATATGAAAGAAGAAGCTGCTCTGTCTCATTGTTTTTACCTCAAGCTCGATGCAATTTCAGATTCTGTTCTTTTTCCCTTTCACTATATACTCCAGTGCTGGAGGACACAGTGAAGCCAAGGTTAAAAGACAGAATGCAAAGAGAATGACAGAGAGAGTGAAAGAGGGATGAAGAGAACGACAAAGAAAAAGAGAACCAAACATGTTTCTACCAAGTCGATGGTGAGGCAAGCTGTCACTTGGCTGCAGTCCTTTTAAAGCCTGAGGTGAGAATAAGGTTTCCTTGAAGGTGTTTTTGACGTGTTCTCAATGAACTATCAAGAGAAACAGACTGAATGAGAATGTGTTGGCTAGGTATAATAGGACTTATTTGTGTTATAAGGAAGATTCTGAACATTGTGAAGACAGAATTGGGCTTGCTGATAGCACTCATTATCAGTGTTGAGGGTAACGCATTACAAGTAACGCGAGTTATGTAATCAGATTACGTTTTTCAAGTAACTAGTAAAGTAATGCATTACTTTTTTAATTTACAAGAAAATATCTGAGTTACTTTTTCAAAAGAGTAACGCCAGTTACTTTGTTTTCCCATTTATTGACTGACAAGTCTCCTGTCCCCATATTGGGAGAAATCGGAAGTGCAGAGATGTTACTGTAGTTCTAAACTAAATGTGAATGTGCATTAATTCATCCCACTCACAAAAAGCAGATTTAGTATTCATCAAAATGAATTAAAACAGTGAAATGCAAACTCAGAATATGACGCAAACCTGCAATAATTAAATATGTTAAATAACACAAATGTATCTAATCCCATTTTATTAACCAATGTCTTTGCTGCTAACCTTTGATGATCCAGTACAACCATACTAATAAGCAAAAATGACTTTAGATAAACTAACAATTGTGCTTCATTGTTTTTTTATTGCCGAAGAGTGTTTCTTCTCCTGCGTTCTACTGTACAGACGCGAATTTACATTTCCTTCAGCCTGAGGTTTATTCATTACACTTTTTGGTGTGAAAGGGCTTTTACATTTGCTATAAATAGAACTTCTTATATTAAAAACAATCAAGCCCTGCTCATATTTAAAAAGTAACACGAAAGTAACGCAAAAGTAATGTAACGCATTACTTTCCATAAAAAGTAACCAAGTAACGTAATTAGTTACTTTTTAGGGAGTAACGCAATATTGTAATGCATTACTTTTAAAAGTAACTTTCTCCAACACTGCTCATTATTAGCACACACTGTTTGCTTTGTGTTAGTCAACCCAGACTCATTGTGATTCCTACATTCCAAGATAAATTACGTTTTTCTTCAGTAGAACAATAAAGAAGAAGATTGTCCAATTCATACACTTTACGTCTGTGGCTGCCAGTTTTTGAGCATAAAAAAAAAAACATATACAAACCTGCGACTCCTGATGATACTTTGAGGTCTTGTGAAGTAAAATGATCAGTCTGTGCAAGAAAATGAACATTATTACCTTTAATCCACAGGCTGGACAAATTGTTCTCAGTACATTTACGATTGTTGCATAATGACGTATGCAGGGGCGCATGCTCTCATGGCTGTATATCTTGGATGGCCTGAGGGTGAGTAAATTAACAGCAAATATTCACTTTTAGGTGAACTGTCCCTTTAACAAAAGAGATAGAAACACATTTGCTGAAGCAATCATGCCATTTTAGTTTCCTTATTCAAGGCTTTGAGCTCTTTTGTGGAGTGTTGTGAGTCATGTTTCACAGGACTTGTACCCGAACGATCCGCATTGCTCTACCAGGTGAGCTACAGAGCAAGTTTACTACATCAGAAAAGCCACACATATGGAGATGCAAATGTTAAAATGTATTAGGTTACAAATCATGCACCATGGTTAAAGTGTTTTGAGGTCATAACATAAACTAAGAATAAAACCAAGGTTTTTGTGTACTGAGCTTGCCCATTATTTTAAACTCTTTAACATGATCATTTTAACAATCTCAAATCTAACATGATTTCACAGGACAGAAGAACATAATGAGGATAGCATAATAAGCAGCTCACTCCCCCACAGCTCCTCGTGGCTAAATTCACTGGTTTAAAGATTTTTATTTCATTAATTTCATTATTTCTACTGAGTTCTCATGGGTTCTTTCTCATACCATGCACTGCAATGGTTGGTAAACATATGGTACACATGGTTTTAGGAGTGAAGATATGGAGCATTCTCAGCTGGTCTGAAAATGGTGAGTATGTGAATAAATATGTTTCATTGCATTAAATAGATGTTTAAAAGTTTTAAATCTAGAACTTGTCATTTTCAGCTGACAGTGCAGTGCGTTATGCTGGATTTCTACAATATCTCTGACTTCCACACACATCTAAAGATTTTCACACCACACCCAAGTTGCCAATTCCTACCTAAGTCATATCGTCCTTTGGAATTATAATAACCCCTTTCTGTAACCTACCCCTGTCTTGCATACTGCTATCTTTCTTCCAAGCCTGGTCATTCATCACCAGTGGCTCTACCAAAGCATGATTTTATCCCGAGTCCTAAATGAGAGAGAGAGAGAGAGAGAGAGAGAGAGAGAGAGAGTCATGTGGAGAAGGAGAATTCAACCATGAAACCAGGCGAGTCGGAGAGCTGTCGACCTCTGCTAATGATGCTCACAGCATAGCTGGGGTGACAAATCGGCTTTCTAACAAACAGCTTCTAGTGAGAAAACCCAGGAGAGGAATAGCAGGGCTGCTGTAATGCAGAGAGACTGCAGTAGGCCACACTTAACGTGTTTTTTATGCTGTTTTATTGGTTACTGTAAATCTCCCAAAATCCCTTTTCACATGTCTTTATAATCAGTCAAAAATATGGGAAAATATTACAATGAAGATTAGCATAAAAAGCCTTAAAATGTTTTGAGAACAAATCTTCATGGTTTCTGTTTTGAGAACAAATATTCAGTTCCCTATCGATACTTCACTCGTACTGCGTCTTACTTAAGACGCTAAGTGTAAAACTCTTTTTTCTCTAAATACTGAAGCCTTTTTCAATCACGCAGTGAAACTGCACGGCCATTGGTTCGTGCAGTGTATTAAAAACGAACCAATGGCTCGGCAGCAGAGCTGCACGAGCCTATGGCGACGAAACCCGCCAAAGCCCGCCAGACTGGGCGGGGCATCTTAAAAATGAACCAATGGCTCGGCAGTGGAGCTGCACGAGCCTATGGCGGCACAGCCCGCCAGAGCCCGCCAAATTGGGCGGGGCATCTGGCTATATAAGCGTGCACTTTGCCATAGGATCCTCAGATTTCTTCCCCTTCAGCGATGACTACAGATCTTCGCACTACGAGACTAAGAAGCCTTGGCCGTGAACAAGCCTCGCAGCGGATCAAGACTCCTCTCTGCTCGGCTGACTTCGCCGCTCTTCAGCTGCCTTCGGCATCTGCAGCAGCGTGGTCTCCCGGTCCCCTGCCGCTATCTGGCGACTATAAGAGCAAATTTCTAGAGCAAATTTCCGGCGTTGTTACAAATGCCGCGCCGCTACTGTTGCTTGTGCAGGGCTCCCCTGCACGCCACTGACGGTCACGGCCAGTGCGTTTCATGCTTGGGCGCTGCCCACACTGAAGCTGCACTTAACGAGACGGAATGTCCTCTTTGCGAGGATATGAGTCTCTCCTCTCTGCGCTCGCGGATAGCTTTCTTTTCAGAAAGCGACTCCGCCCCTCGCGCCCTCCTGCGTCCTTCCTCCCAGTAACCTGTGAGGAAAAAGCAGTGGGGCAGAGGATCTCAGCGCTCGGTGACGAGTGAGCACATGCCGGCTGAGCTCCCGGCATGCCTTACTCTCTCCACATAGAGAGGCTTCCCCCGTCCTCTTCTCGCACGCGGACCAGCATCCCTCTGCGGCTGCGAGCGATCTGGTTTTGTTCGGTGGGAGTGAGTGTGACGCCATGGACGACAGTGTGTCTCTGGCTGCCTCAGATGCAGAGGAGCTGTCAGGCTCGTCTTTCAACCCCGCCCCCCTGCCGTCTGCAGAGCCCTGCGCTGCCAGCATAGGCATGGACGCCGAACTCTTCTGCGTTCTGTCTAAGGCTGTTCAAGAGCTGGGTTTGGATTGGTCTCTGCCAGAGGAGCCCACTCGCAGCTGCCTGGACGAATGGTTCTTGACGGGGCGCTCTCAAGCCCCTCGACAACGAGCTTCTCCATTCTTCCCGGAAGTTCATGAAGAGATCACCAGATCTTGGCGTGCCCCCTATTCAGCCCGCCTCTGTACCTCCTCTTCATCTGCCATCACTATGGTCGACGGCGCCAAAGAAAAGGGGTATGACAAACTGCCTCCCCTGGATGAGTCAGTGGCCACGCATCTCTGCCCGCCCACGGCCATCGGCTGGAAGGCAAAGGCCGCCCACCCGTCCAAGCTGTGCAGGACTACTTCAGCACTCGCTGGAAGGGCCTACTCGTTTGTTGGACAAGCGGCCACGGTGCTTCACTCCATGGTGGTCCTCCAGGTCCTTCAGGCCAAACTTCTCCAGAAAATGGTAGTCTGGACCGGACCCCGCGGCTTGCAAAGAGCTACGCAGCACGACCGACCTGGCTTTACACTCCACAAAGATGACAGCTCAGGCGATCGGTAGATCCATGGCCAGCCTTGTGTTGCTTGAGCGCCACCTATGGTTGACCCACACAGAGATCAATGATGCGGATTAAGTCCCCTTCCTCGATTCTCCGGTCTCCCCCTCTGGCCTGTTTGGACCTGCGGTCGAAGGGTTTGCAGAGTGCTTCATTGCTGCACAGAAGTCGTCCCAGGCAATGCGACACTTCTTGCCAAAACGCTCCAGCTCTGCGGCTGCCGCCAGTCGCCCTAAGACTGCGCCAACTCAGCAGCCCGCGAAGCCCGCCTCATCAGCTGCATCGCCGGTCTCTAAGCCTGAGCCCCAGCATCGCTCCCGCTCGGCTAGACGCTACCCATTCCCTAAGCGCCAAGGACCTCGGCCCAAGGTAGTGCTGGACCCGGCACCTCCGGCGTCTACCTGATCCGCGGGACCGGAAGAGGAGGGGGCAAAGTCTCGCTAATGCCGGACCACCCCCCCAAGCAGCCTCTTTTGTGCCTCCAAGCGCCCCGTTCACTTCCGGGTGCCGATGGCATTGTGTTTGTGGTAAATACTGTTGTGAACCCTGGGCCCATTCAGTTAGCGTCCACACAACCGATCGCTGTTATAGCGAGAAAAATAAAACACAAACATTTTCAAAAAGAGAGCAAAATTCCTCTTCCGCTTATCACATTGGGTTGGGTCCCTGCAAGGCGGCCTGTCGCTCGAACCAACCCAATCCCTTGCCACACAGGCCGAGGCCTGGCAGGTTCTACAGCTGTTATTTCCTCGTCCCCAAAAAGGATGACGGCCTAAGGCCCATCCTAGATCTCAGACACCTGAACTTCGCCCTCATGAGATGGCCATTCAGGATGATTACACTGAAGCAGATCCTCTCGCAAGTGTGCCCAGGGAACTGGCTCTTTTTGCTGGATCTGAAAGATGCCAACTTTCACATCCAGATAGCCCCCCACCACAGGCGGTTCTTGAGATTCGCCTTCGAGGGAGTGGTATACGCTGTCTCCCAGCCAACGGATATCGTTCCTGGGAACAGTTCTCAACTCAGCCCGAATGAGGCCGGTAGTCACGCCAGATCGTGCACTGGCTATTCGCCAGCTTGCGGCCTCATTCGAAATTGGAGCCCTTCGCCCTCTCAAGGCGTTTCAGAAGATGTTGGCCTCTGCGTCTCCAATTCTTCAGCTGGGTCTGCTTCGCATGCGGCCCCTTCAGTACTGGCTGAAACCACAAGTTCCGTCCCACGCCTGGCGCCATGGACGCATGCGTGTCAAGGTGAGCCGGGCCTGCATAGCAGCCCTGGCCCCTTGGAAAGACTCTCAGTGGATGGATCGGGGCATGCCCCTGGGTATGGTCTGCAGAAGGAAGTTAGTCTCGACAGACGCTTCCAACATGGGTTGGGGAGCTCTGTGCGATGGCAAACCGGCTTTCGGCCATTGGTCAAAAAAGGAGAGTCGGCTTCACATCAACTGCCTGGAAATTTTGGCAGTATGACAGTGGTGTCATATATAAAACGCCAGGGAGGTCTCTCCTCGAAGCGCCTCTTCATTCTGGTAGAGCACCTCCTGGAATGGGCTCAGCTGCACTTGCGTTCGCTAAGAGCAGCACATGTACCAGCCAGGCTGAACCAGGGAGCGGACATGCAATCCCGGAGCAACGTCCCCTCAGAAGAGTGGATGCTCCACCCACATACGGTTCAGAGAATCTGGGAGATCTTCGGCAAGGCAGAGGTCGACCTCTTCACCTCAGAAGACAACTCTCACTGCCCAATTGACTTTTCGAAGGACAAGGATGCGGTGGCCCACGACTGGCCCAACCTCCTCCTTTACGCTTTTCCCCCAATCGTCCTGATCCCACAGGTAATCAAGCGAATCAAGGAGCGGAAACAGGGTTCTGTTGGTGGCCCCGCTCTGGAGGACCCAACACTGGTTCACAGAGCTGTCTCAGCTGCTTATAGCAGCCCCGTGACCCATTCCCCTGAGACGAGACCTCCTCTCTCAGGCGAACAGAACAATATGGCACCCCAAGCCCGAACTGTGGGCCCTGCACTTGTGGCCTCTTGACGGGAGCCTGCGGACCTCCCCGAGAGCGTGCTAAATACGATATCTCAGGCAAAAGCACCCTCTACAAGGTGGCTCTATGCCCTTAAATGATCTGTCTTCTCCGCCTGGTGTATGACCCGTGGCGCAGACCCAATTTCCTGCGACATATCTCTGATATTGTCCTTCCTGCAGGAGCTGTTGGATAAGGGTCGTTCCCCTTCCACGCTCAAGGCCTATGTAGCAGCCATAGCAGCTTCACATGCTCCTATAGCTGGCCAGTCAGTGGGCAGGAACAACCTAGTTGTTATAGTTCAGATGGTCGGATCAGCTTTTTGTATGCTTCGGTGACTGCACCAGAGGGTCTCCGGTCACAAAGCAGAGACTTTCCAAATGGATTATTGATGCTATCAAGCTAGCATACTCTTCTTTGGGCCTTCAATGCCCCATGGGAGTAAGAGCCCACTCTACGAGAGGCGTTGCCTCTTCCTGGGCTTGGTCTAGCGGGGTTTCCATTGCAGAGATTTCCACATTTACCATGTTTTATAACCTGGACGTCCCGGCTTTACAAGATCGGGTCCTTTCTGCTTAATGGACTTACTCTAGCAAAACCAGTGCTAAATCAGGCATTTGCCTTCTCTGTACGCTCTTGGCCCCCACTGGGTTCCGAGGCTGTACGATTTTTCTGGGAACGATTACTTAGCACCGGGCCAACCTCTGTGAGTTTGGCTAAGATCCCACTCTACGAGAGGCGTTTCCATTGCAGAGATTTGTGCGGCGGCCGGCTGGGCCTCGCCGTCCATATTTACCAGGTTTTATAATCTGGACAGCCCGGCTTTACAAGCTCGGGTCCGTTCTGCTTAATGGACTTACTCTAGCAAAACCAGTGCTAAATCAGGCATTTGCCTTCTCTGTACGCTCTTGGCCCCCACTGGGTTCCGAGGCTGTACGATTTTTCTTGGAACGATTACTTAGCGAGTTTGTGAGTTTGTGAGTTTGGCCCTATCGCTTCCTGTGGGGCTTCCCTACAATTACTTGGTCCCTCTGGGCCCTTGGTGCTCAAGGCAAGTTCAAGCATTGGTCGTTCCTCTAGCATAGCACGGCGGGATTGTACTGGTTCCCCATAGCGTCTTAGCAGACGCAGTACGTGGACTTACTCTAGCAAAACCAGTGCTAAATCAGGCATTTGTCTTCTCGGTACGCTCTTGGCCCCCACTGGGTTCCGAGGCTGTACGATTTTTCTGGGAACGATTACTTAGCACCGGGCCAACCTCTGTGAGTTTGGCCCTATCGCTTCCTGTGGGGCTTCCCTACAATTACTTGGTCCCTCTGGACCCTTGGTGCTCAAGGCAAGTTCAAGCATTGGTCGTTGCTCTAACATAGCATGGCGGGATTGTACTGGTTCCCCTTAGCGTCTTAAGCAAGACGCAGTACGAGTGAAGTATCGATAGGGAACGTACTCGGTTACTAACGTAACCTCAGATCCCTGAGAAACGGGAACGAGTACTGTGCTGCTGGCCGTGCTATGTAGCTGCATGACTCGGTCGTCGCTTCAGTCGAAGTAACCTGAGGATCCTATGACGAAGAGCACGCTTATATCGCCAGATGCCCCACCCAATTTGGCGGGCTCTGGCGGGCTGTGCCACCATAGGCTCATACAGCTCCGCTGCCGAGCCATTGGTTCGTTTTTAATACACTGCACAAACCAATGGACCAAAACCAAAAGGAGTTTTCCCCTTAGCGTCTTAAGCAAGACGCAGTACTCGTTCCCATATCTCAGGTAACCGAGGTTACGCTAGTAACCTAGTACGTTCCCTATCGATACTTCACTCGTACTGCGGCAAGTTCGGGAGCCGCAGTCCTGCAGAGTTCAGCTCCAACCCTAATCAAACACACCTGAACAAGCTAATAGCTAATCAGGATTACTAGAAAGCAACAGGCAGGTGAGTTTGATCAAGGTTAGAGCTAAACTCTGCAGGAAAGTGGACCTTGAGGGCCAGAGTTGAGAAGTTCTGCTTTAATGCATAAATCACTATGAGAAAACACCTAAAAAATGACCCCTGGCCCCAGACTTTGGGATTTAAACATAATAAATCCATGTTAATTTGCACGTTAATTTTGCATTATTAATTCATGGCAAAATAAGTGAATGTATGAAATAAATTCTGTCTCTGTACCTGAAAGTGTTAAGGGGGTTTAAGTTAATACCCCAAATGACATCCTTTGATAAAATTCTTGCAACCAGATTCACACTAAACAGCTAAATTACTGTTGTCACTCTTCTTCTTTTTTAACTTTGCACACACAGAATTTGGTTATTTACAGGAATGACAACCATATTTACTCAAAGTCTGAAACAAACAAACTGAACAACTAGTTGTTGATGCATTTAAAAGCATATCAAACGTGTGTCTCTGTTCTCCAGATGTGGAGGAAGCAAATCACAATGATGTCTTGACAGTTTTTCCAAGTCTGTATTTCTTTACTGAGTTGCTCTCACCAGTGGTTCAGTGTTCTCACCAGTGTTGTCCAGTGGTTAATATTAAAATTACTTCAGGCATAAGAAACTAACACCTAATGACATAAACTGTTCTTATTCATGTTTATTGTTTGCAGTCATAAATCCAAACAATTGCTATGGTTATCACTATGCCAATAAACAAATTTCATGAGCAACCTAAGACGTGTATGTAAATGGGTTAGATACTGGCATGAGAGAGTGAGGAATATTATTTAACTGCACAGTATTGCTGCTTTAATAGTAATAATAATAATAATTTTTTTTTTTGTAAAATTATTAGAATTTGATTTAATTGTATTTTTTATCACCAAGCCCTAACTCACCAAGCAGCAAATGGAAGTCAACATTCCAGTAAAAAATCATTACATTTAAGTTGAAATTTCAGCCACATTGTAAAAATGATAATGTGATGTGCATGATTCAAATCAAATACACTTAATAAAGACTGCATCTTCTGTGATTTGTTTTCTACCAGCTGCAACTTAATTTACCACCAATAAACACTCTCAGAAATAAAGGTACAACAGCTGTCACTGGGGCGGTACCTTTTCAAAAGGTACACTTTTGTACCTATTAGGTACTAATATGTACCTTTAAGGTACCAAAATGGAGCCTTTAGGTACAAATATTTACCTTTTGAAAAGGTACCGCCCCAGTGACAGCTGTTATACCTTTATTTCTGAGAGTGTACCAAGTTTAAAATATGCTTTTTTGACAGTATTTTTTTTTCTTTTTCTCTTCAGAAACCCATGTGGTGACACATATGGGGAATATTCCTCAGATTAAGCCACCAAAGTAAAAAGTAAGGAACAGTGATCACCAACATAAATCAAAAATGGTTGCAGACCCCTGAATTAGGTGATTCATTCCCACATTTAAATGCAGCCGTCACCTCCAAAACATTGCAGTGCGTACGTGGTCATAGTGCACCTGGTCTGTTTTGCAGCAACGATGTTGACTCATAATGTCTGCCATGTATTTTTAGAGCAAGGGTTTGCATGACTGCTTTGTCATTTCACTTACCTCGTCTTTTTCCAGCAGAATGAGACGCACGACAGCGATGTTGATGGCATTTCCAATGCTGGCATCCCGAAATAACCCTGCCACCTATAAAACACAGCATTCTCACATCTGAAATTGTAAATAAATCAAGTATTATCTAAAACGTCATCTAGATTTGAAGCTAATCTAACATCACAACTGTTATACTGCAGTAATTTAAACATTCTAGGTCAAAATCTTTGTTAAAATAGCCAGTAATGGTAGTTTGTTTTGAGTCCCCTGGAATGGAGAGCATTTGGATGAACGCTCTAGAAATGGATAGTGTATCTGTGACAGCTGTGTGCGGAGCCTTATGTTGCCTATGATCTGGCCACTGACTAGAGGGAATGATAATACTTAATGTTGTAGCGTTTTTAATGAGTGGTATGGGGAGGATTTCGAGTGAAGTAACCTCAGATAGCTTACTGCAGCCGCTGTTTTCAGCTGTTTTTTACTCGGCTGTGAATCGCAGATCTTTACAGGAGCTTAGATGAAAGACAAGGGAACTGAAGCCCCCCTAAATAGGGTCTAGGAGTTCCTATGCAGAGCAGTAACCAAAATAAGTCACAGAAAGAACCCAAGAACACTTGATATGACTGACATACTGATATTGAACTAAGCCCTTAGCGTCTTAAGCAAGACGCAGTACTCGTTCCCATATCTCAGGTAACCGAGGTTACGTTAGTAACCGAGTACGTTTTGTTCTGTTTGTTTTTTTGTTTTTTGAAGATTTGAAAAAAAAATTTGGGGGACTTTTTTAAAACTAGTTTGTCAGACCACAGGATCATTTAAAATGAACAGATGAAGCCAAAACTGTAATTAAAAATGGTCAAAACTTGGTAATCCATCACACCACATAAAATAAACACCTTCCCTTAGACCAGGGGTAGGCAAGTTCGGTCCTAGAGAGCCGCAGTCCTGCAGAGTTCAGCTCCAACCCTGAAAACAAA
>NW_015544247.1:843305-856284 GCF_001515605.1 Sinocyclocheilus anshuiensis
TGCAGGACTGCGGCTCTCTAGGACCGAACTTGCCTACCCCTGCCTTAGACATTTAATGAATATTAACCTAAACTAAAAATGTTCCTTAAAAAAACATGTTATACATCAACTACCCTTGACATCCATGATAACCAAACTCAATTTATGTAACTCTCAGCAACTTATAACTGCAAACCATTTTTCATATAACAGAACATTAATTTTGCATATGTAAATTGAAGTACAGCATGATTCCAGCACTTAATGTCTTAATGTCATTCGAGTGGACCTTCCACTGATAGACTGCCTCATCTGCAACTGAGGAAAACAAAAGATGACAAGTGAGTTACTTCAAACAAAATTATTTACCTGAGCTGCTGGCCTTCAATATGTTTGTTTATCTCCCAAAACGAACAGACTCCACTCAGACCTAGAGTTTGCTCTCTACCGCACAATAGCCTGAGCCAGGAAATTAAAAAACCTGCCGATAATTAGAAACGGGGGGGGGATTATTACACTCTTATTGAAGAACCAAAAGGGAACAAAACATCTACTCCTGAAAAAAATGTGCAAACAGGATTTAGTTTTACACTGCTCTAAATTGGCATTTTGACACTATTTCACACCAAACATATAATATTTACTATGAGTTTGATAGCAAAGCTGTGACAATTGGTTTAAACGTCTACAAGAAGGTGGCTTACCCAACGATTTAATTTTAAAATACGCTGAAATGAGCAGAATGCTCCACTCCAACCATTTCAAGGTTTGCCAGGTATTATATAATGTCCTCCAGTGACATATCATCAACATTCATCATATTTGAGGTGTTGGACCAGTTCACAGATCGATATTCCCTCAATTCAGTTTGACAGACAGAGTCTGCAAAGCATCATACATGGGCAGTGGTTTAGTGCGGGGAAAACAATCCCATCAGACTGAATGTATGCAGTATCTCTACTGTGCACTGAATGAAAATAATCTGAATGACTTATTACTTTGCCAATATGGGCAGAACACACTGTGTGGGACACTATATCCAACAGCAAAACGCACCTTTGACCTTAAAGTTTACGAATGTGACTGGAGGCAATATTACTTCATTTTAAACACATGATAGCTATTTGCCAAATGATTAACAAACCTGTATGGCCTAAAAGGAAAGATGTTTTGTATAGCAAAAGACCATCTGTTTCTTCTTTGGAATAGCACGCATTAAATAGGGGTAAATTTTGCTTTTATGTTCACTTAAAATGTTCCTTTCAACTTTTCAATCTCAAAAGCCAAATTTCTAAACAGATAGATAATTTACAGCAAAGAGACAACTGTTGGCAATCTCAGACAGTAGAGTAAAACCTGGGTTAAATATAATTTCTATATAGATATATATAGTTTAAGTATAAAACTCTTAGTCTGGCACTCTGACTTCCGTACCCTTTTCAGCCCATGCGTTTTTCTGAACGACTTGGGTCATAAAAGGGTCAAATCAGAGCACTGTACATTTTTGCCCTGAAGGTTCTACCACAATTGGAAGGGATAAAGAGAAAGAAATTGGAAAGGATAGAAAAATGATTTCCATGTCATCCTCTTGCCTCTTGACTTGCTACATAAACCCTTTTAGAATGACTTCTTCAACAATCCTTGTAAAAGATGTTGCGACCCCCACCCCCATCTTTTCACAGTATACTTCTAGAAAGAATAATGGAAAGTGTCTTTCAAGTCACTTTAAACCTATTTCAGGAATGCCCATGACCTGAATCAGCCTGACCCCATAAAACACAGAGGAACATAATATACCACAAGGGTCATTCTTGCAACCATTTTGAACAATATATGACACCTGCTCTTTATTCTCTAGATCTGTAATAAAGAGAGGAAGAATGCTCTTTCATCTTTGCACTCTAAAAGGTTTGATGAAAAAAAGTATGAAACTTTGAACATGAAGAGGACTAATCCTTTAATGTTAGGGTTAGGTTAGGGTTAGAACCTTGTGTTTGTGATTTTTTTCCCCCCACTGATACCAGAAGGACACTAGGCTGTTGGAACACATTACTATCAGAGCTCTTTGTATGAGATCTGTGTCTTTAAAATGGCTTTCTGGGAAATGGAATATTAGGGGATCAAAATAACGAATTGATAAAATCACAAAAAATGTCATGGCGTATGTTCTTTTGCACACAGTCCAGCCGTTTCCAAGATAGTGATCAAACTTTCAGGACTTCTGAGGAAAATGATTCCATGCTAAAATTCCTCTCTCTTTTAAAGTGATTTTCATCCATGCTGACATTCAGCAAAGAACCACAGATTTCTGAAAGCTACAATAAAACATTCTCAAGACACCCGCTGGATTTACTCAACCGTAGAACTGAGCCCTTGTGACAAAAAGAAAGATGATACAGTGTATAAAGATTAAAAAGAAGAAATAAAAAGGCAACAACAGTCATCTTATGCAAATGATGAAAAATCCACATACATTTCAAGTGTAATCATGCAGCACTCTGTTTGGTATGCAGATAAAGCCACTCATATTATAAAAGGCGCAAAGTCCAAAGGCAGATTATATATTTCATGTGCTTAAGTAAAACCTGACATTACAGAGGGTGCTGGATGAGAGACAAGGCAGCAGATACGTCCCCACATGCTGCCATTAAAGGGATTTATTTAATGCAACCTGAACTCTTCATATTTGCTGCATAACCAGTTAAGATGCCATGAGCATAAATACTATACGAGCTAATGTCAGCACACCAAATGGGAACACAGTGCTAATTTTGGGTTAGTACTCCTTGAAGTAAATCAGGTTGATATATGCAATAAAATAATATCCAAACTGCAAAGGATTGCTATTTTTCAACAAACAGAACAACTGTCAACATTTGCACATGCTCCAGATGTCACACTTCCCAAAAACAACAACCGAATAGTCTGTTCACAACATCGTTTGACAAATTTACCTTCGTAATTCTGACGTGATCTAAGCCTCTGCGTGGCTGCAGGATGGAGAACTTCACATTCGTAACAGAAGGGGAGCAAAGCATTCATCACAGAGCTTAATTAACGTTTTCACACCATCTCAACTATCAGATGTTCTGCACTGTCCCTAATAAGTATAATATTATCGTTGTCTTTCTTTTCTGAAAACCTGATCACAGAGTGCTAATGAGAGACATTGTCAAATTAACAACTTTTGGAGAATTTACAGAGCAAATGGCTGAGAGAGCGTAGTATCTGAGACCCAAATCTGTTCATTTCAGTTTTGAATAGAATGATGAAAATACAGCTTAGTTCTCTGCTCGCGGAGCTGCTGAACATGAAAAGCATGTGAAAAGGAAAGTTCTGATGATTATCAGGCATCTGCGGCTGCTGGCTCACCTTTTATTCATAGAAACAGTGTGACTGACTAGCTACTGCATTTGTTATAAATTATTGCTTTCTGAATTTGAATCAGCGTGTAATGTTTTCTCACTCAAAATAAACGTGATGTATAAACGCAAAAATATGAGGTAACTGCTGTTACCCATTACTAGAAGTGCATTCTGCAAAAATATATGAAAAAAACAAAAACAAAAGGCCTATAGTCTGTCTTTAAATATTCAGTTTTATGCCAGAAATCACTACAGAGCCCTGCACTTGACATGTGGAAGAAAAAATATATATTGTGGACATTTGTTCCCATGACTTATTAGTTCATGGCCATTTTTTTATTATTTGATCCCTTGTTTTATTTAAATTGTGGCCAATGTTATAGTTAAATCATGGCCACGTTGCACAAATACAGGTATGTTCCCTCATTTTAGTTATATCGTGGCCACAATTTAACTAAAACGAGAGAAAAATTAGAGCAATGTAGCCTTGATTTGACAAAAATGATGGAATTAATTAATAAATTATTGGAGTTTATTCTTAATTCATAGCCATAATATCTTGTTTTACTAATACATTTTGTTTGACTGATAATTTGTGTAAGTTATAGGCTAAGCTAACAGGCCAACTGACTAGCTGTTTACTAAGCTAGTGCACCAAATGGTTATCTTTCAAAACCTAGTCTAACTATAAAACAAGAAAAGTTTAATTTCACAGTATATAGCTTTGGTTATATACTCTTGCGTAACATTACAAGACCCTAAAATTTATGATAATCACATATTTATGATAAGACATAGGAGCGTTGTGAGGGATCTGTTCACCCATGACATGTTCTACAATCCAGTTGCGCAATTTTTCAATAGTTGGTCAATGTAAACATGCACAAGTTGGATGCCTTTGGCTGTTAAGGGCTGTTTAAATCAATAATGATAACTATAAAGAGAGCTATAACTATATTAACATCCACACAAACATGCACAATAACTGCACTGCAGGTCTGTAGTAGTTCAATATCATATAAGGATTTTTATCATCCTTGGTGTTTTACCAGGCCTTTATGGTGTATCTTGCTGGGGGGCACATATTTAATATGTGTGTAGATAAAAATACTTAGGCCTACATTTTGACATGCAGCACAGCGGATCAATGTCAGTTTTAAAACATGGACCAACTGGATGAATTTGCGTACAGGATAAACATATTTACATATAGACAAGCGTGTGAAGTGTGTATGTTAGCAATGTTGTCTGAGAGCTAACACACCTATAAATGTGCCTTCTGTTTATTCCCGCTGCGCTAGCTGTTTAACGCAAGAACACGTCTTGTTTGAAAGGCCTCTGACACATCTGCGACTGAGCAGGGTCTCAAAATTGTCTTTGTGTAATGGTCAGGATTTACAGTAATTGATGCTAAACCTTTTCCCGGTGAGAGCGTGAATAGCCTACAGCAACATGAAATTAATACATTAGCCCATCTGAAATGTCACATTTGAGATACCAACCGCTGCAGGCATGGTAAATCATTCAATTTCTTATTTCTATACCATTTTCTTCTCTGTTACCGCATGCATTCGCAACACTGTTTTGTGAATTTGTTTCAAACTAATGATTCAGAGTGCATAACAAATCACCAAAGTCAAATGAGTTCAGTAAACTCTATTTGTTACAACATAACTGTTTTGTAATTTCAATGGCTCGCCGATAGGGGTGTTCTGTGAACCCACGAATCAGTGTCTATATGATTTTTACCGGATTATCCTTTAGTCGTTACTCCAGTAGGTGGCGGCAAGTGATTGTCTTTTTGAGTTGTTTGAGTCATTCACTTAACTGAATCGTTCCAAAACTGAATCATTCAGGAAAGAAACACCACTAATATGTTGATAAGAGACTGGCGACAGGATCTGCTTTGACTTTGGAAATATTTTCATTTGTACAGCAAAAACGCCAACGCGTCCTGATTAATCCACATTGTGTAGACAACTGAACAGAACAGCTTGCTGTTAATGACGCCATTAACATCACGTCTGGGATGTGTGTATCTCTTCTTCAAATGCTCTGCAAGCAAATCACATTGAAAGAGGTGCGTGTCTTGGTTCACTCTCACATTTACAGCAGGCTGTCTCTATGCACCGAAGTTTCTCCCAGCAAGAAAAAGCAGGGGTGTATTCCAGAATGCACGGTTAACTTACCATCTGTTAAACCCTTAACTCTCGGTTGATTAACCTCAAACCTTGCTTACTCGAGGTATGTGGTTCCAAAAATGCGTCCGGGAGTAAGTTAGTTCAACACAGAATATGTTCCTGATTAAGACTCAAGACATTCTCAACAGAGCGACGAATCGACGAGTCGTACAATACAGTTTTATATATATATATATATTAGTAGGCTATATACATAACTGTATTGTACTAATATATAATATTGTGAGCTATCTGTCACGCCCACTGAAGGCTCGTCAGTAGATCATGCGCTGATCATGCATGCGCTGATAGCGCTGAAGTGAACTAACCCTGGAACATAACCTGCTCCGGAGCAGGTTATTTTCAGAGAGCAAGTTGCTATGGTTATTACATACCCTGAAAGTTACCTCCAATTTTGGAACCGAAAGCTGAGGTTATCCGCTCGCTTATCCTCAAACATACCCGGGATGGACGCTAAGAAAAAGCGCCATGCTGTTTCTTTCTTCTTCTTTTGTTCAATGATCATTTACATGCTTAGTGCATATCGCCACCTAATTGATGGTTGTGCAATCATTTTGATTTTGATTTTTTTCCCTTTTAATATTTAATCCTTGAGAATATGCATTATATTGTTTGTTTAATACTAATTATATATTAAGTCATATCAGATATGTATTTTGATTTAGAATTTAGACATTATAGAAAATTATCCGCTCGCTTATCCTCAAACATACCTGGGTATGTCACATAACTTGCTTTTTGGAATACCCCCCAGGCGTTTAAAGAGCATAAACAAAACACAGCGCCTCTGTCGACAGCAGTTTATGGGGCAAATGATAATGGCATTCCAGTTGTTAATTTGTATTTTAAAAAGGCAAAAACACCAAACACTGAAACAGTGGCAGCCACAACGCGTTGCTATACAGAGAGATAATTTAGGGTTCACTATTTAAATACGGCTTGTGACTAACTTTGGTTACAGTTACAGCAGTATATACATAGTCAATATTTTTATTAAGTGAGAAGCATAGGAAGTGATTTCAATTTAGTCAGTGTATAAAATAACAATTTTTGTATATGCCTTATCTGTTAGCTACTGTATGTTAATGCAGTAGTGTTCAAATGATTCAAATTGTCACAAATAGGATTGACTGTCAAATTGTCTCGTGTATACATCAGCAGAGATTGCAGCAAATAGTTGTATTTATAGACAGGTAAAATCCGTTAACTTTCTTGTAAATAATGTCTGTAACCGTGACAGAAAATGGAAGTAAATTGTTAACTTTGTGTTGCTTAATCTTTTTTTTATATTCTAAAACGTTCATGGTTTTCCTTCTGGTTTTTGTCCATTTTTTTTTTTACCCCACTTTCCCTTTTTCTTGTATTCTCTTTTTAGATGTTGTGTGTATTTGCTGACAGCAGTTTCATTCAAACAGTTCATATCAGCTTCCATTTTGATGCCTTAAAAATTGCAGGAAAGTAATTGTTTATAGAAATTGGTTGTCACTCTTGTTCATAATTCATATTAAAGTCGTGATGAAATGGAAGTAGTGACAGATTTTTCCTTCCATATAGAGAGCAACAGTGCATGTCCACTTTTTCAGCAGCCTTCATTCTAGAAATATCCTTTCATTTTTTTACCATAGGGATTTAAAAAGTCTGTTAAAAAGCCATAAACCAAAGGAACCGGCTACAAAATGAATCACAACAATACAAACTTTGATTTGAAGCAGAATGTTGTTGTTTTTTTAATTAGACAGAAGTATAGCACATGCATGGCTGAATTGTTTTGTTTACAATAAGATCAATAACATGGATTTAGACCATTTTAATTTAATTTCACTTCAACCATATTAAGCACTCTAAATGGGATTGACAAACATTTTCCATTGTTTCTGGTTATCAGAACAAGATTTTTAGTATTTAAAGGTGAGACTTTGAGTGACTTTTGCTGCAGGGTTTCCAGCAGTAGTTTTGACCTTTGGCCTTTACACACTTTCCCTTGTGTGTAGTAATACATTTTAAACATAAATTGAAAAATAGGGTATTTTAAAGAAATAGGAAGGGAATAAATGGATTTGTGGTGGTAGTCTTTGTCCTTCGGGAATGAATTTATATATATATATATATATATATATATATATATATATATATAGAGCGAGAGAGAGGCATCTTACACCAGCCACTCTGGCTTTACTCCTGAAACCACATTAAGTGCACAACAGATGCCATTTGGAGACGACAGACAGAATAGCGATAACTTTCTCTCCCGCAATTTCCTCAGAGCATGGCCATCTCCCAAGGGAATGAACCCAGCTGTGAAGCAAGCTGCATGTGTGTTTGTGTGAGAAAGCGAGAGTGATTATATACACTGAACACATTGAACAATTGTTGCGCTTCTTTCACAGCAATAATTGTTTCATTCATCCTGGTCGTTCCTGGTCTGAACCTTTTTGTGGTTTCATTGTAGTTGTTGATTAAAGTCCAGAATAATCTTGCAAATAAGTGACATTGCGACAGAGATCACAGGGCAGAGGGGAATCCTGACCAAGTACAGACTAATTGACCACACCCTAGCCATTGAGGGAAAAAAAATCTTGGTAACTCAGAGAATAAAAGTATCATTTAGATGCATTTGTCCATGACAAAACACTGTCAGTGCGCATTAAAACATTTTACACAGGCCTTTTACACCTCAGAGCTTCACTGTGACAGGATGCTCCACGTGAATAGAAAGCCTTGAAAACGGAGCAGCTGTGAAAAAGAACATTGTGGAAAAACATACAAGCGCAGCCCCACACTTAATTGTGTCTCTTACACCAACTTTTAGTCTTTTGTTAACTTTGTCACTGAGTCAGCTTATTCTCAGTTTATTTTCAGTTCCTGGAGTTGTATGCCAGTCCCGAACTCTTAATGTATTATTGAAGGTTCTTCTATTGGAATTCAGGTCTTGGTTTTCTTAAAGGGGTCATATGACGCTATTTTAAAGATCATTATTTTGTGTATTTGGTGTAACAGAATATGTTGACATGCTTTAATGTTCAAAAAACACATTATTTTTCAAATACTGTACATTATTGTAGGTCCTCTATGCCCCGCCTCTCTCAAACACGTCGTTTTCAACAAAGCCCCCTCCTTTGACAAGCGCAATCTGCTCTGATTGCACTGAACCAGTGCATTGTGATTGGCCGAACACCACAAGCACGCGTCGGAAATGTAACGCCCCTTACCATAATCGCGAGCTTCAGCTTTCAAAGTAAATATCAAGACAGTTAATAATGTCGTTAGTTTTACCATCAGTTCAAGCCCGAAAGGGCAACAGAGTCGCGTGATAGACACAGTGATGATGGAGTACACAAGCCGCGGTTAAGGCAGCTGACGTGTTATGATTTCTGACAGGCAGTTCACTCTCCTGTGATGTGACCCTGTTCCCCTCACACACACACACACAACGCGTTACCCTGTGTTGCGCGCATCTACTTCCGGAAGGCCAAATAAAGTACTTTTGCTTTCGCACAGAAACACACAGCATCTCCCTGACATGGCTGTATCAACACTACTACTGTTCCTGAAACCACGCCTTCTTTCTTTGCGTGCATATTTGGGCGGCATTATGCTAATATTTCCACATAGTGACGTAGATATGTGGGGGCGTGTTAGAACGAGCCGTTTTAGGTAGGCGTGGTTGACTCTTAACTTTTATAAAGAATATCTCTTTGGATTTGAGACTTTAGTCTTTGCAACTTTACAGATCTTCTTTATGCACCAAGAGCTTGTAACACTTCAAAGAGAAAGGAAAAATTTTAATCGCATCATATGACCCCTTTAAAGTTGTCAGATCCCCCACAGCTTGGCTTTTCCGACACAGGGCCAATGTCTGACAGAGAGACACAGAGGTCACACAGTTCCCCCTCAAAACCATAGGTTTGATTACTTACCATACATAATGCCACACACATACATACCATGGCCATGAAATATTGATTTGAGTTTAAAAGTTTTACTGTTGAGCACCTTAAAGCTTAAAGAAAAATAGTAAATTTTGAATGTAGAAAACAGTCAACCTTGCAACAGGATGGACACTGAAACAAGGTTAAAGTATTAACTTATATATTATTAATCTGCCATTCAAGTTACTTTTTCTGTTAAGTCGTTAAAACACATGCGTTTTCAAACATTTTTGAAGCAAGGAACCCCCAGTGGTACCCTTGCAAGTAAAATATAAAAAGCAGCTACATAGTATATTTTCATGTGTAAATATCTAATATCTATTTAAAAATACAAATATTATCCAGAAACATATATACTTCAAAATATATAAATTTTTTTCTTCCCACCATTATACTACTGATAGATTTATAGACCTAAAATGACAACAATGGCTGTCAGTAAAAATGAATGAATAAATAATAATAATTATTTTGAAACAATAATGTCAAATTCTGTACTGTCTTAACAATGCATTACAGTTTTTCTCAGTCGCTTTGGTGCATTTCTCGAATCATCTTTAATGACTAGATGTTTTGGGGGGTAAGACTGTTGCACAGAGATCTATATAATACATTTTGAGCAACATGACATTAGCAACTGATAATTTAGGAAACCGCAGATAAATGTACATAATCAATTGCATGAATGTACCAAAGCAATCGCAACTTGTTCAAAAGAATGATAAACTGCTTTTATAATGTGACAATTGACTAGATGATGTGGAGATTGAACAAGTAGTTTTGAGAATTTCATTTCTGATCTGAGAAATGCACCAAAGCGACTGAGAAAAACTGTAAGACATCTCTTACTATTTCACACTCACAGCTATTTGTTTTCTCTTATCAGTTCATTGTTCGTCTAAGATATGTTTTAGTTTTTCATTTGTTTTGCCTGGTGACTCCTGAGCTTCTCTCTCTTTCAAAGTTTTAATGCTGAACATATTAAATGGCTATTCTAACTGGCATTAGTATGAAAAGACAGAGACCAATAAGCAATACGAGATGCAGGAAGGTGACACCAGCATGTTGCAATGGATGGCAGTTAAATATGTAGTTCAGCGATCATTATACAAAAATATTTGACCTCTCAATACAAAGACTGACCAATCAGAATCAAGTACTCTTGAGTCATGTGGCAAAATGTAGCAAATCTATGAAAAGACAGTAAGGCCTACTCCTCATGTTCTACATCCAGCTGGCTAACAGCAGAGAAAAAAAAGCATCTTTGATGAGGTGCTCGCTCTTTATCTCAGCGTTAAGGTGGATTTTGGACAGAGAAAGAGGCATCTTGTGTTCATGTATTCCTGACTATTAGCCTGATATTGGTAACCCTGGCAACCACATGAGCCCCAGAGGTTGATGTGAAAGTGTGTGTTTGTTTGTGAGTGTGTGTCACAAAGGTTTTATAGCACCTAGTATCGCTGAAAGAGAGCAAGGACAATCTGAACACATTCTACCCAAAGGCCTTGGATACACACACACAAATACACACAGGCAAATACAATTTACAAAGCATCATGATGAGGATAAAGAGGGCCCGGAGGCAACTCTTTTCTCTCTCTCTTTCCTCACAAGTCTCCCCATCTTTCTTCTCTCATCCACTTCATAAGTTTGAACTCTGGATTTCTGCCTTCTCTCCAATTCATACTGTACCATATTTGGTCCCATTCGTGGGTGAAAGAGGCCTGGTTTCACTAAATTAAAGAGTCAATAAAAAGTGTGATTTACCATCTATGACTCATGAGGAGGACTGAATGATTTCCAATAGAGCACTGTTGGCATGTCCCATATTTAAGGACATTTTTATTTTACTGGTTTCCTCAACTCCATTTCATAAATCACTTGTGAAAAAGGTCATCGTGACCTCTCCAGAACTCGTCAACTCTCTTAAACTAACATGCTTTTTTTTGTGGAAACCTGATGCTTGGAATCATATTCAGACCAAATGCTCAATGCCACAAATTTCCAGCAGCATTACTGATATCCATTGAAACCCATCGATGAGGTCTTCACACATCTCAAATCAAGCTCTCAATGCCATGTGGACCCTTGAGTTTAGCTCTGTAAAGCACAGGTAACCTTTGAAAATTAGTAGGCGTTCGGGTGTCAGAAAATAAGTGCTGTCAAGCGTAGGAGTCGACATCATAAAGCCATTTAGTGCTGAAACTTTGCTTGTATGTTTCTGGGAAAAAGTTGTGTTGATTTCATAATACAATGATGTGCTGTATTTGGAGTGTTTTGCGATTTAATGCTATGACTGTGGAAAGTTGAAGGCAAAGTCAAGCCGGTCTATCTTGCAGTAATATTTATTTTATGCAAAAAAGTTATCTGTAACTTTCTGCATATATACACTGTATGTCTTGGAGCAGTCTTTCTTTGAAAATGATTTTTGCCTCACATTTGCATTTGTCTTGCATTTGAAACGGCTACAGGTATTCAAGACATCATTTATGCTTGTCAAACATTTAGCAGTTTTTCGACCTATTTGTTAAAATGGCTGGTGCGATAGTGAACAATTGTTTAATGTTTGACTGTCTAGCAGCAAATGAGTTGTAATTAGTGAGGTCATCAGTCACACTAATGACCAATCTGATGATTGAAACTTCAATGGACCATTGCAGAGAAATATGCAGAGTGAGAAGTCATTCTCTGTTAGAGGATGTCCTAAATAAAAAGCAGGTGGATGTTTTTAGCAACCTGTTTACCAGCAGCAACCGATTTAGTTTTTCTTTCCGGTCTATTCTCGAGACACCTGATATCTGTTTGTATAGGTCTCTGTGTTAAAAGTATCTATGGTTTAAATTCCTGTAACGTATTTAAGCAAAAGTCATCATTACTTCACACTGTGACTGAGCCATCAATCATTTAGACATCATTCATTTCCCTGTCTTTTTTGGTCACTCATTATCTCCTCTGGTCATTCTTCTGATCAGTGACCCCTTGTCAAACTGTCAGGCTTTTCAAAGAATTTTCTCTCTCCCTTCTGCTTATCTCTCTTCTAGAGATGGGATTTGTCTGACATATTTTAAAATATATTTCAAATCATTTAGTATTCTGAAATAACTAATATAAAGTCATAAATAGTTTGGGGTCAGCAAGATTTTGACATGCATACAGTATATTACAAGTAAGACAGACAGACAGACAGACAGATAGACAGACAGAAAGACAGACAGACAGACAGACATACAGATTGATAGATAGATAGATAGATAGATAGATAGATAGATAAACTATTCTATTCTATTCTATTCTATTCTATTCTGTTCTGTTCTATTCTATTCTATTCTACTACTCTCAAACTTCTGAGAATCCACTAAATTTAGAGTGAGAACACACATGCATCTTTAAAGATCATTCGTTGTCAGTGGCCATACAAGGACACTGAACTCACTGCATGATTACTAAGTAGTTGACTAGAAAATTGTCATGTTCAAATTGTGTCCAGATGCCCTTGCATTATGGC
>NW_015544247.1:856558-867803 GCF_001515605.1 Sinocyclocheilus anshuiensis
AGATAGATAGATAGATAGAGTTATCTTATTTGTCATTTTGATCTAATAAATGCAGCCTTGGTGAGTTTAAGAGACTTCTTTCAAAAACTTAAAAAATCGGATTCCAAGCTATGGAACTGTAGTATACTGTAATATAATATTTAAATTTTTTCATTGTGTCTCTGTTTTCATTAGAACTCAAGGACTCAGACTTCCTCTATGATGATCCATTTACAAGAGCATTTTATCATCACTGTTAAATATTGGATTTTATATTATCTGCAATATGCTGAATTGTCTGACATTTATGACTGGACCAAGTTTTGGGAAAATCGGCCTGTTGATGTAACAGGTTGTTAATGTAATTGCATGCTGCATCTGTAAATTCATCTTGTGTTTACGGGCAGATCTTGACCTTTTCAATTTGGTGGGTGAGCAGAATTATGACTGTAGTTAAGAGCAGTTGCTAATGCAGCATCTAGGTATTCATATTTATGATTGGAAGTTCAGGCCTCCTGTAGAAATAAAATGAATCATAACACTGGAGCTACTGCTACACACTTGTGTTTCTGTATTTCCCAGATGACCATTTCTGTTCCTCATATCCTCTGATCCAGATCACTGCTTTTATCTGTTTTTCTTTATCTATCTTTCTGTCTGTCAGACTCTCTCTTTCTCTCTCTTTTTCTCATTCACACACACGCACACGCACACACACAAACACACAGAGAGGTGTTAGTAAGTAAAACTTTTGAAGTCAACATGAAACAATTTTTATCAAACCATTTTACCAGTAAATGACAAATTTTACATGGAAATAGGATATTTAATGATAAATTAAAGTAGATTAACTTGATTTTATCCATCAAGAATGAATTGAATTGGGGAAATTTATCTCAATAAGGTTGGAAGAGAAGAGTTTAGAAATTATGATGGATATAAGTAAAAAAAAAAAAATTGCTTCAGAGCCAGAGCATTTTGATGACAAAATAAATCGTTCAATAAGCATCCATAAATCATACACAATAATACCTGGAACATGTATTAAGAAAAAGATAAAGTATTAGATTAAGATAAAGTCTTGTTCACATGAACACGAATGTTCAGCATTAAAATTCAATTCGACTTTTGCATTCTATTTGTCTGTTCGGTCCAAAGCATAAAAAACAGCAGATGGGCTGTTTGATGAAAATGAAAATGTTAATTGTCTCTCTGACAGTAAGTGGCGCTTAGGCTATAGGAATGCTGGTCACCCCGATATACAAAGCTCTACAGAATTTTCTGTTTCTGACACCCGCTTGACACAGACAAATAGTGAAACACTATTTAGATGTTTTCAAACTGCCGTTCATTTTTTTTTATTCGCTATGGTATTTAGTCTGTTCGTGAGTGCCATCAAATTGTAGTTTGATGCTGCAATAGCAGCGGCTCTGGGCATCAAAAGCACAAATCTCAGAGATTAGAACGTCTCTATGTTAAAAAAAAATCCAATGACGGCATGCAAATGTTCAGACACATTAACAGCCGTTCATTCAAAATAATGTTTATCCTCCAGAATATTCATCCTGGTGTGAACGGGCCTTAAAGTGGGTTCATTTTGATTTCATGTGAACTTTAAATCGTGAAGCAAGTTTTAAAACAGAGTAAACAAGGATTTCCAAAACAGTGTGTCCAGGCAGTTTGAGTAGAATCCTCACTAACCCCAGTTTTGTAAGGTTTTCGCACTTAAAATGTCATTAAATGTTGTTTCACTTGTTTGGATGATTGCATGTGGGGGTGAGAGGAAAGAGGATATGAAGTCTCACAGTGTTCAGTGGTCGTGTTTCACTCTATGACAGGATCCATTCTGCTAATGAGTAACAGGTCAGCCTCACTTCCCAGCTTTGACAATAAACAGTTTTAACACCAAACTTTTTTTCCTAAAAACGCTCATGAGCTGCCCCAGTGGCATTGTTGCCTTGCAATGATGTGTTTTTGTTTTGTTTTTCTTTTTTGTGAATGAATCATTCACCAGGGAATTTGCTGTATTAAGGTGTAAAGCATGTTATTGTGAACCATCTCTTTGCACCTCTTTATTATGGCTCCTAATAAATGATGTGTGTGGCTAATTTACAAAACATCTGCAGTTGGGTTTCGGTGAATGTAAAGAACAGCTTTTTCTTCAGCGTTAATGAGCATTTCTACTGGTGAGTTCATTCTTTAGAGAGAGAAGTAACCTGGAGCAGACACCCTTTTGTGAAAACTGAGCCAAGATAGAGGTCTATCATTAACCTACACAAGAAAGGAAAAAAAGAAAAAGAAAGGGCAGAGGCAGAGAGGTGTGTGAAGTGATAAGCTCTTTCTTCAACTTATTTTGAAATTTCTAGGTGCTGTGTTTACGTGTTTGTGTGCGGAGTAAACAGTATATAATGAGAGCTGTGCTGACTGTATGTTCTCAGACTAGCTTTTGGATTCCCTTTCTCAGATATCTGTGGAATAAAATTCAGCCCCCTGCTACTTCAGCAATGAGGACACACAGGAGCTGCAATACAAAGAAAGCAATAGTGAAAATTGAACCATTGTAGCCCTGTGGGTACAAATTGCAGAACAAGGGGACATATAAATTGGCAACGTGATATTATGCTTGTGCATGTTTGTTATAGTAACATAAGCTGAGACCATACACATACAGACATCACTTTCTGTCTAACTAACGGCTCAGTGAGAGTTTTCTGCTGACAAACAGTACCACCCAGAGACAGTCTGAGAACATGCAAAACACACTTTCATTGCATTCTGTGCTACACTCTCAAAAAAAAAGAAGGTACAAAGCTGTAATTGGGGCTGTTCGGGGCAGTACCCTAAGATACAAAGGCTAAAAGATAAATATTTGTACCTTATTAGATACCCTATTGTACCTTAAAAGTACATATTAGTACAGTTTTTATGTTTTTTCCCCTGAGAGAGTAGAAGATTTGTCATCATTTTTACATTAACTTTTTTTAACCAAATGGTGGTTTCAAATAAACGCCTGCCTGCCTGCCTGCCTGCCTGACTGTCTGTCTGTCTAGAGAGAGATCACATAAATGGTCCTTTGGTGTAGCTATTGAACATACAGTCATATTTAATATAAAAAACATGTACTTATTTAAAGAATTAGGGAAAAATTAGGAAACAAAAACAAGTTCCTATTTGTTTGCTGTGTTGTTATTGTTAACTAAAACTATTAAATATTTGTTGTAATTTACATTAAGCTAAAATAAAATATAAATATTACATGAAAACTTGGAAACATTTTAAATGTGAAATGCTTCCTTAGCAGCTAACTGAAATAAGTTTAAGTACTAAAATTAACTAAAAATTAATTAAAAATAAAATGATAATGAAAATATAAAAAAAAAAATAATAATATAATATTGCATATAAATAATACTAAAAGAAAATTGGTTGTTTGAAATGTCCGTTTAACCTTAACCAGGTGGTGAGTCAACTATCCTACCCAAACCACATATTTGCATACGACAGTTATTTGGGAGTTGTGCTGTTATTGTTTGTCACTATATTGTTCAGTCTTCAAGAGTCTACAGAACAGATTTCCAGTCTAATAACACTGAGATATTAAGGGTTAAACCATGTGACTGGGGCAAAACCCAGTGGCAAGCTGTTGTACTCATAATTTTTCCATTTCTTTCTGACATTAACTTTTATATGTGTTTAACATTTATAAATGTGATTAAACCTTTCACACGTTTTTCAGCGTAGAGTCTCTGATTTGTGAGTGTATTTGTGTGCGGTTCTGTTAAAAAAACATAATGTGGGGGGAAATGATTAGGTTTATAACTTTGAGGTATATTACTGTTGTTAAGCTGTACATTTTACTATTTAACTTTTAAGGTTCCCTTGTTTGTAGACATTCAATACTAACACTGCAGATGTTTCATTACAGCTGCATACTATATATAGCCTTTTCTGCTTCAACAATTAACACCGTCATAAAATTGTATTTTACCACCATAGGGTACAGTGAGCTTGGCCATGAATATAGGACTTTTAAACATGTCCTAAAGTAGCTGGCAGATATTTGAAATGCAACTTTAATTTTGTGCAACTACAATAGATGCTGTAAGAGATCATTTACACAATAAATATTCCAGAAAAACAAATATGTGGCATGATGTAAATGGAGTTAGAATGAAAAAGAAAAGTTAGTCTAGAGTCAGAGATAGGCCTCTGGGCATGTGACCAAAAGACTTCTTTTTCATTTCAACCAAGTTTCCTAACCGTATCTCATTTATATACACCGAACATATCAATTTGTGTTGCATAAACAAAATTAATGGACTTTTCCGTCTCTCCAAAAGCAGTGAAACTCTGTGAAAGGATGTATTTGTCAATGTTTTGGACATTTTCTACACCTGATGGCAGTGGGATTCTAGGTGCAGACTAGGAAATACACATTTATGCTTTCCCTCATACGTAGACATATTTGCAACATACAGCATGAAACAACCACAGAGGACAGAGGCCAGAACATCTCTGCAAGGCTTTGAAAAATTATATACATGGACACTACCATTTAAGAGTTTAGGTTGGGGAGCACATTTCCTGGAGACTGAAGTAAATAGAGCGCGTTCAATGCTTGGATGGCGTTTACCCTCCTTAAATTAATGCTATCGAACTGAAGCAAACCAATATAATTATGCTAAAATAACCACACCATTAACAGCAGCACTGAATAAGAGAACACTGTGTTACCTATCAATCAGATGTGTGAAAAAATTATAGTTGTTATTATTACAAATCCGTAAATGTTTTAATATTAAAATTAAGCTATATGCAGGGCATTAGAATGAACTAACATTATCTAAAAATTAACAAAATCCCACCCCTCATGTGTTCGTTTGAACCTGACAAGTTAAAGATAAATTAATAAAGTTTTCAACAGTTTCAATAAGAAATGTTTCTTGAGCACCAAATCAGCATATATGAATGATTTTCGAAGGATCAGTGTTTCTCTTAGAGCTTTCCTCAACTGAAATTCTGTTAATGCTCTTGTCTTGACCAACATTATACTGTAAAGGTCAAAGAAACCACTGTATGTAGAACAACATGGTCTTTGCCACAGTCTGTTGCTGTTAGTTAGTATCTGGCCCACTGACAGGTCTGACATGAATGAAGGCAAACTATTATAAAGAGATGGCATAAGTAACTGATAGAAAACTGGTCTACACAGTTGGCAATTTCAAGCTGCACTGAAAAAAATGATTAATTGAATTGACAACATTTTTTTAAGGTAAGTGTTTTTTTTTCAGTTTGTCCTGTTGAGGATCAGATTCTAAATCTAAGTTTATTAAGATTGTAAAGTTCAGTGCTGTGTAGTTGATCCCACAAGCTTTATGTCATAAAGTTTAAGTTTAGAATTGTTAATTAAATCATTGATGGTATTATCAAGGACAGTTATTCCTCAAGGACTAGGATGAAGGCTAGGATGAAGGGGTTAGAGTATATTTGTTTTTTAACACCGTATAGGTCTTATAGACTTTACATAGTGTTTTTTTTTTTTTATTAGAAACCTTGTTCAGTATATTCTTTTATAATATTTGGGATACAATGGCGCACTCTGCTGGTCAAAGATAATGTAGTTTAGAAAAGTAACTTAAAAGTATTCTACTGTAGGTCTAGGATCTTTTTTTCTGGTTAGTAAAGAACATAATTGAGTATATATAGGTGTTTTATTGAAAACAGAGTAAAAACAGTAATATTGTGAAATATTATTAATAGCATAATATTAATTATTGTCATTTCAATGATATTTCATATATAAATATTAAATATTAAAATAAATATTTTGAAGTGTAATTTATTCAAGTGATAGCTGAATAAATTACAGCTATCACTTGAAGCTACCATTACTCCAGTCTTCAGTGTCACATGATTTGGTGCTCAAGAAACATTTCTTATTGTCAGTGTTGAAAACAGTTGTGCTGCTTAATATTTTTGTGGTAACTGTGATACATTTTTTTTTCAATATGTTTTGATGAATAGAAAGATTAAAAGAACTTTATTTTAAAAGAACATTTATTTAAAACAAAAATCTTTTGTAAATGTGTCTTTATTATCATTTCTGATCAATTTAATGCACCATTGCTGAGTAAAAGTATTAATTTCTTTTCAAATTCTTTTGTTACTAACCCCAAACTTTTGAATGGAACTGTAGGTTAAGAGTAAGATAAGAAAAATTAGTCAGTAAAATTAAGCAGAAACTATCATCTAAAATACGATTTTATTTTTATTGTAACAAATTTTAAATAACATACACAAAATGAGTAATGTACGTACAGATTAAATAAAATGATGTGGTCCTTGATGTTGATTGGACAATATAGCTAAAATATACAAAATAGCTGTGCTAAAATATACAAAATAGTACATGCAATGCAATAAAACAATGCTATGAAATAGGGTTCATCTGTAACATGGATATTTTAAAGCATTAAAGCCATTTAAAGCAGTTGTGCACAACCTGTCTGTTTAATCTGAGGCCATTTATTAAATTAAATTTCCAGTCATACAAGCAGTATAGCTAGAGAAGGACTCTCCTCATGTCAGAGTACAGTATGTGTGTAAACCACTAGGCCACTCTTGGCAATGTAGAGGGCCTGCTAGAGGGCGCCGATTTGAAATCTGTTTTAACCAGTTTTGCTACTGAAGTGGGCGAGCTTCATGCGCTGGTTCACGTGTCATTCTTGTGCCGTGGCCTAGAGTGTAATAGGTTTGTGTTGCTACCCAAGTTCACCTTTGTTGCTAAGCTTGGTGTTTTGTCCTGCAGCTACACTGCCTTGAACCTTTTATCAAAGGAAGAATAAAGGTTGCATTTCTGCTTTACACTTTTACACAGACAGAACTAAATGTTTAGACTCCAACATTAAGCCCATTTCATTTTATTGGATGGCAGAAGTGACTGGTGTGAGATCTAAGGTTTTGTAGCTCCCAGAGGCCCTGAGCTCATTCCACTAGAGGTATATCTACCCTCTGGGCTTTAATCATTATATATCTGATATTTTTGTGATGCAGCCAGCTGGTTTATGCAACACATTTGGCATATATCGACTGGATGTCACCTCACCTCCTCTGGCTTGCGCAATCCTTGGAAGTCAGTCGCTTAGAAGTAATATCTCATCTTTTCAGATGTCAGCTGGTTGTCTCTGTGCAGTATCTCACCATGCTTCCTGCATTTTGCATTGAGACGAGCATGCTTTAGAGGGCATTACAGTGGTACCACTGGCTCCCTTTTCAAAACTGTAACAGGTGTTGTGTCACTGTTGCCTTCATGGTCATGTCTGAGTTTTCAAACCTGCAGCCTCATGGTTATCAGGTCTGATATTAAACAATTAGTCAACACCAATTCTTATTTTAAAGCCAGAATATGTGCAACTATTTCTAGCTTAAACATACAGAGTTATTTTCACACTGTAAATGACTAATGAGGCTGCTATGACAGATGTATAAGGCGAGACAAAGTGTGAAGTACTTATCACAGAATTTGCCAGATTTCTGCACACTGGGGGCAAACCTTGAAATTTCATTTCGTAAAATAAGTACAATGAACTACGTAAAACGCAGTTCATAATTCCTGAAAAATCAAACATGTTTTCACCCTCTATGCATGTTATCACAGCCGACAAAAACTTTGGTTGGCTGTCAGTTGTAATGTTAGCACTAAAAACCTAGCATAACATAACACTCAATCAATTCACTAAATACTTAGGACCAAGAGTACATGTATTTCCTTAAAACTCACACTCCCAGATGTTTTGAATGCATCACTGAACAGGGAGAAAATAGCGGCCTGAGTGGCTTTAACATGCTGTCTGTCAAAGACAATAATGTACATATGTGAATATAAATTTGTTCTTCACTTGCTGAAATTGAGTAGTAATGATGTGGGAACTGAGTGAAATACAAAACACTGCATACTAAAGATGATAAATGCCAATGCAGTTGAAAAATTTAACTGTGTTAGATTTGTTGGTTTTGACTGACATTTTTAGGCATGAACAACACATTCTGATTCTGGCATTCCTCATTTGAATATTTTCAGTAATTTTCTATTCTTGGCTGATCTTTTTTCATAATTGTGGCAATAGAAAATGGGTGATCTTGAGATGAGTCCCTGTAGTCCAATTTGACTCTCATATGCCAATGAATAACTTCATAAACTTGAAAGGTGATTTTTATAAAATGTACTTTGTTCACAGTTGTTTAAAAAAATTAAGGCAATTATCAAAGTTTGATCAAATGTTATATAATTTTCCAATAAAAGATTACTTTTTTTTTTACATGATGATACCAGGTTTTGATATTATGTTATTGTACCATTACTTGTGTTATATAAATAATGGTAGCATTTAATAATAGTATTTTTTTTTGTTTTGTGAAGCTGTGTATTACACCTATGCCCCTTTTTACAAGATGTAATACAAGTCTCAGGTGTCCCTAGAATGTATCTGTGAAGTTTCAGGTCAAAATACCCCACAGCTGATTTATTATATCATTTTGAAAATGCCTATTTTGAGTGGAAGCAGAAACAGGCTGCTGTTTTTGTGCATGCATCTTTAAATGCAAATGAGATGCTGCTCCCCACCCGTTTATCCAGAATAGGGCTGTGCCTTTACAGCTGGCACCTCAGATACTCTGCTAAATAACATCTGTTTGGTTTTGATTATCATGGATGCTTGTCAAATGAAAGACTGCATCCTATTGAGGCTGCATCCTTCCTTCAGTCCTTCGGAGGCTTATGGGCTAGAGTACTCCTCTGCATTAAACGCTAGAATGAGAAGGTCTAGTAAGTGCGCGTGGCTACATCACTCACTGTCATGGCACAAAAATATGAATAAAACTTAATTTTGGAAAAATACCTTGTATTACAAATCTTTATATCATTTGGCTTTCTATTAATGCAATACAAAGAATCACAGCCGTCTACAGTCTCCCAGCGGTTTACATTATTGGCAGTTTAGTGTTAAGTAAGTAATTTACACCAAAACAAAAGATAGCATCTATGCTTTCATATCTGAAATCTTTATTTTTGTCTTACATATTATAATAAATTCAGACAAGCTTAGTACTGACTCGTTTTTCATCAGTTTATTTTCGTGAATTGGTCAGTTTGTTTTCATGAATTGGAATGTGTACAAAGGTTTGTAGGTGCATTCCTTTTGAGAAGCACCCCATGTCTATCCCGCTAAAATCATGCGCTTTAAAGTCATATCAGTTTAAACTTCTGATATACAGTTTTCTGAGTGTACACATCCAAAGCATGCGCACAGAATGCGGCTGTCACACGGCATGTAAGTACTAAACTAAGTTCTCTTTCATGTCTTATTGCTCTTAAACTGTCAAATACACACAGATATCACATTTATATTAGGTCGATATTTATATATTATATATAATTGATAATTAGGCTATATAACGTTTCCTTTCCATGGTTATTCAAACAGCGAATAAATTATACATACACTCTAAAAAATGCTGGGTTGTTTCAGCCCAACTCTGGGTCAAATATGGACTAACCCAGCTGTTGGGTTAAATTTTTTTATTACATTTTTAACCCAAAAGTTGGGTTAGTCCATATTTGACCCAAAGTTGGGTTGAAAGTTAAACAACCCAGCATTTTTTTAGAGTGTAGAAAGTGACATTATCACTAACTTTGATCTATTGCAAGTTTAAGCACTCTCAAAAAAAAACTATCATTATAATCACTGAAGCTGTATACACTGTGTGCAATGAATCTCTTACTTACAGTGTAGGTGCATCTGCGCTTTGTTGTTATTGATGAGAGAATTAGCAGAATTCAGTCATAGAACGCGCGTGCACTCAAAACTGATGAGTTTCAGCGATGACTCATCTAAACGCCTCTGATTGGCCATTGCATTCCTAAGCTCAACAGAATTGTGTGTGATTGGTTAAAATGCGCAACAATTTAAAAACGCCTAAAATGAAATACGGTGCAACATAAGCAGATCTTAATTTGATTCCACAATCGACACTGTCTGTTCATTTTCACTTTGTTAGCAACAGACCTAATAGATTTAATTTGTTTGTGCAGGGGCATTTTTGTCCAATTTAGTGGCATTTTTGCCCCAAGTCCCCATGACCAGGGCAAGGATAGCCTTCCCCAGATTTCACACGCTCCGCCTATGGACAGCAGCGTAATATACAGTACCTATACTGCTGTCTACGCTGTTAATATGACCCAAACAATACAAATAAAAACAGAGAATCACTCAATGCTCTTGAATGAATAATTTGTATAGCTCTAATAAAAAGACATTTCTTATGTACAGTAAATGCCCTAGCTTGAAGACAAACATGGCGGATTGTGTGCGGCTCACTCAGGGCGGGGTCTCTGCTTATACGGCAGTGTCCATCAACAGTCGTGGGTGGGGTTTGTAAAACTTGACATCACATTTTACAGATTTTGCAAATGGCTTGTTTATAGACACTGCCATCTACGCCATTAGATGGCGACAACAGACTGTCCTTATGAATAAGTCAGAAGCAAAGACTTTTATATTGAAAGGGAATGAAACGGGCTGATCTAGCCACCCCAGAATTATCACAGAATAAAATATAAATGTAAGCAGTGTTTCATGTGCTACTTTTCAGCCGCGGCGATGACAGAGTAAAGCAAAATAATGGCAAAAACAGGTATTTTAATAAACTGTGCACGATGGTTGCACGCGTACGCAGCGTGCCAAGTGTCGGCTTCATTAACAAATGACTCTAATGTATGAACCGGATCTTTTTGAGTCAAAATCACAAAGCGCGGCCCAGTTCACTAACGAATTGTTTTTGCATTTGTTCGTGAATCAGATAATTACTGCTTTTCAGGTAACTCAGAAGTCCTTTGAGAAATCTAATCCCGTCCGAATATGTCTGAGATTTATCGCGTAGCCTAATTGTTTGGTGATCCGATTCTCTGACCTCTCGCTCCACTTTCATCATGGATATAAATCGTGTAACAGTAACATGAAATCAATAAGAAGATGCCGATCACGGAAACTAATAGCAAGAGTTAGGTAAGAATCTAGTCGTATTGCAGTTTTCTCGATTGTTACAACTGATTTTAGTTGGCACTTTACCCCCCAAACAATTCAGTTTTCAAAACGACACATTTCTCAAAAAGTTTAACAATGAGTAAGTTAAACATTAGGTAGCAAAACTGATAACACACCAATCAGAATCTCTGCATGCTAACAACGGAGAGAGGAGAGAGCTGAGC
>NW_015544247.1:868636-869618 GCF_001515605.1 Sinocyclocheilus anshuiensis
AGTCTTGTGTCAGGAGACCAAGAAACTGCTATAGTGCTGTATACTGTAGTGAAATTTGGCCAAATGTGCAGAGGATGCTACATTTACTTTTTTTACTTTTATGTTTTACTGTACTGTATTGTGGTGCATACCAAGTTCATGCAATTCTTTGGTATTTGAACTGATCTAGTGCTTTTCATCTACTGCAAGATTTCTTTACAGTAGTAAAATGAAAATGATTTTTTCCCCCAAAAGTTCATTGCTGAATTATACATCTGTATCTGTAATTTAATTTATGTATACTGTAATAGACATTGAGCTGCAAAAATAATTCCTGAATCCTAATAAGACTTTTTTGTTACAGTGTTATTGATCTCAGTGTTCACTGGGCAGGAAAGTCATCTGCGTATTTGAATTGTGTGTAAGCATTTACAGTTTTATTCAACTGCTTACACACAAAATCTTTACTTTCTGAAACCTGACACTCAAACAGCAGAACCACACACCAAATCTGCAAAACCATACACTAATTCTCGGCCCCTTGACTTTAACTTCAATGATGCAAGTTCTTTCTTAGTTCTAGGTAACACTTTCGAGTTAGTAATGGAAGCTTGGCTCATTTGTTGAACCAATGGGATATTGTTTATCTGCATCTACATCAGTTCATTATTAACTTCTTTTTCTTCATATTAATTCATTTCATAATAACATTATCCATACATTATATCATATCAAACAAAAATTGAAAATACTGGTTTCCATGCGCACTATTTTTCAAAGACTAAATCCATGTACTTTTAGTTTTATGACCAAAATGTTTCTTTTATACTGCTTTTTTTGTGGGGAAGTTGTGGCCTAATGGTTAGAGGGTCGGACTCATAACCCAAAGGTTGCGGGTTCGAGTCTCGTACCGGTTGTTGTAGGTGGGGGGTGAATGTACAGCACTCTCTCCCACCTTCAATACCACGACTGAGGTGCCCTTGAGCAAGGCACCGCACCCCTA
>NW_015544247.1:869664-873623 GCF_001515605.1 Sinocyclocheilus anshuiensis
GTGTGTTCACGGTGTGTGTGTGTTCACTGCTGTGTGTGTGCACTTTGGATGGGTTAAATGCAGAGCACTAATTCCAAGTATGGGTTACCATACTTGGTCACTTCACTTCACTTTCACTTTTTGTTATTTTAGAGTATTACAGCTCCAGTCCTAATTAATATTAAATGAAAAAGAGTAGGCAGGAAGTTGTTCAAACTTTCCCCTTTCAGTCTCTTGGAAGAATGTCAGTCATACATATTTTGAATAAAATGATGCTAAGTAAATTATTTTTTTTTTAAGAGAATAACTATTTGTATATCTTCTGTTTTTATGTTACCCAGCCTTCTCTTTTGTTTTGGTTTCTTTTGTTTTGAGCCATTTATTCCATGTCGCTGTCTTTAATTTCCCTTTCTCTCTCCATTTGACATATCAGTGTAACTGGTTACATCACTAATGACTCTCACAGGGAAATGTTGACAGGAAACAGGCTCTCAGCTTTTCATGTACTGAAGAGCAAAGTGCACTTTAAAACAGTGCAAATTGTGTAAAAAGCACAAGCTTTTGCTTTTCCAATATATCTTGCAGCTATTTAATTTACACCTTCTTTGTTATGGACTGTGTTATTGACTTAACATCTTGTCATTGACCTTTTGTTAGATTTGCAGTCTAGTAGGATGTTGCGTTTGAATGCCAGGCAGAGATTGTGAATTTTGTTAAGTTTATGTTTATGTCAAATTTTTAATTCTCTATAATGTTATTGATAAAAAAATACAAATAAAAACTCCATCACAGTCTGCAAATAATTTCTGAGACCAGAATGTGAAAGTGCTTAAAGACCTTAAGTTTGGGGGAAAATAATATTCAAATGCATGTAGAATTTACTGCAAAGGTCTAAAAAACTAATACAGAGACCACAGTACAAGCGCATGGTAATCAGCATGCTGTGCTAAGCAGTCTATGAAGCATGAGATTCAAGGGAGAAACCCTGAGCTGTTCTCCCCTTTGTTTCACTCTGTTGCACAACTTTCACCAATGCTTCAACTTGTTTTTGTTTAAGGCCCACAATTGTAAATAAAATAAGTCAGATTTAATGTTATGGCACTGGGACTAGGCATTCGAGTTTTTTATGCTCGCCAAGGCTGCATTTTTTGATACAGTATAAAGTAAAACAATAATATTGTGAATTAAAATTTAAAATAACTATTCAATTATAAAATAAATATAAAAATGATTTAATTTCATCGCATTGTTATATATTTGCATAATTAAAAATAAATAAAATAAAAATAAGGATTTCAGGTTTTTTTCATGAATAGAAATTTCAAAAGAACAGGAAATCGTTTGTAACAATACAAACGTCTTTAATGTCACTTTTAATAAATTAAAAAGCATATTTGCCAAACAAAAAGATCAACTTACTTCAAAAAAAATTTGACCTTAGTCTTTTGAAATGTAGTGGACTATACAGTACGGTCTGTACAGTACATGTTTATCCACCATCAACAACGGCAATAATAGAGTTTTTTATTTTTAATGTTTTTGAAAGAAGCTCACAAAGGCTAAATTTAAAATACAATATTTGTATATATTATTTCAATGTAAAAGAACTGTTTCTGTATGAATACATTTTATAATGGCTATAAAGTCTATACTGCGCATGTTTATCCACCACCAACAAGAGCAATAATGGTGAGTTTTTAGTTTTAATTTAATTTATTTATTTATTTTTGAACACACCTGCATGGTTGCCCACTAAAGTGAATAAATATGACTGTAGCAGGAGACATTAGAGCTCTTTTTTGTGTGTCAGGTTAATTGCTGGACTTCAGCTTAAGCTAGACACCTTACACCTTGAGCTACACATCCGACATGACAGCTGCACATGTGGTGTAGTGGCCCATGTTATTGGTTAATTAGGGTGTGTTAGAAATCTGTGTTTGTCAGAGAGTTGAGGCAAATTAGCGCCGGGTTAAAATTAGCCTTTGCAGTGGTGAGCTGAGATTGACGAGACAGCTGCTCGCTAGAAACCTCAGAGCTGTCCAGGTCATTATGCTGCATCACTAACTCTGACCATCCAACAATGGCAAGCTCACATAACTGCCTGTTAATGGGGAGCCCTTCTGTGATCTGTGAAGCTGAGGAACCTTGACATGAGGGAGTGAATGCATGGATATGAACATATTTCTGATCAGAATATTTTGCATTTTAATGGAATTCATTTATTATAAGCATCCGCATAAACAAGCCTCTCCTCTTTAGCCTCTCTTAATTAACACTGCTTAGTTGTAGCATCTGAAAGGTAACACACTGAGGTAATGTGTATTTTTGATTTAAGGCCTTGATGTAAGAACATTAACTTTTTCATGAAAAGGTATCAGTATAATTTGGATCATTTTTTATAGATAAATGTAAATTAAGAGTAGTCATAAAAAAATTAACAAGGTGACCTCGAGGTAGATTAGTTGAGAATAATATTTAAACGCTGCTACTATTCAATTCAGTTTCTTCAGGAGATGTCTGAATTATTTCCAGCTATTCTCCAGCGGTTCTGGTGAAATGTAAGTGATTTTGTTCTTATTTTTGTACTGAGTGAATATATCAAACTCTTGCAAAAAAAAAAAAAAAAGCTGAAAAAATAAAGGATTTTCAGATGTTAAAGTTACAATGAATGTATAATAGTTAAGCAAACACCCTTAAGTATCACAAGACCAGCACCGCTTAAGCAAATGTAATCTAAATTTGGATTTTGTTATTACTGTATTATTTTTACTAGTGTACTATTGTAAACTATATAATATAATATTTAAAATAAAGTAATACTTTTATTCAGCAAGGATGCATTGAATTGTTTGAAATGACACTAAATACATTTAAAATGTTACAAACGATAACATTTTAGAGTAAGTTTAGACGTTTAGAGTAAAATAATAGAGCAGTAGATGTGTTTAGGAATGAATTTGCATTAGGTAAGACTGTGATGTCCTCAACAAATTCCTCAGAGCTCCTGACAGAGACTTCATCAAGTCTATTGATTTTTTGATTTGCACACAAGATCTAAATGGTGAACAGCATTATGTTTGTCTAATGGAGCAAAGCTGGGTCATCAGTTACAGTACATTGGCTGTCATTCCTAAACACGTCTTCCTTAGGAATTGAACATCTCTCGGGCTAATAATTGGCTAATGTTCTGTTCTTTCATTATGTGGTTATCGTTTAAGTCATTCACAGAAAAAAAAAAGCAGTGGTGCTCTAACGCACTAGCTTGGCAGAGTTTGAGAAATCAAGATAGTCTGAACTAGTCTGTCAGTTACAGTACATCTGTCACTTAAGATGCATCTTCCTTGAAATGCAAGTGGAACTCCAGGCCAGTGGGCTGACAGCCCAGCTTCTTCGCTCACTAAGGTGCACACTCCATTATTTGGGTTGTAAAAAAGTACAATATCTTTTAAAATGCCCTCAAGAAACCAATCACAGTAATCAGGGTCACTGCAGGTCCTTAAAAAGTCTTAAATATTTTAAAGGGTAAAGAAAAATCTCAAGTATCACTTCAATAAGTTTTACATTTGGGGACGGAAAACAGGAATTGAATGTGATGATTAAACTGAAAAATGCTGTAATTTAATAAAATAAATCAATGTGAGTGCCGCACATTTCAATAAATAAATAAATATATATATATATATATATATATATATATAAAGAAATAATTTTTGCACATTTAACCTAAAAAGCCTTAAATTTAATTATTTTATTTTTTTTATCTACAGTAATGATTACTTTAAAGAGCAGTTGTAACTTCCCTTGTGTTTTAGATTATTTGAACAAGTGGTAGATTCAGATAATGTCTAGATAACCACCAGTAAAAATGTTCTGTCATTTCTAATTTGTGTAGTTCTTAATGCTACACAATACTATAATACTAATAATAATCAGCTACAACATTTGAATATCAAGTAGCAGATTATTAAAAATAATATTAT
>NW_015544247.1:874127-889922 GCF_001515605.1 Sinocyclocheilus anshuiensis
ACACACACACACACTTCAATTGAATCAACTATTTTGCATGTCTCCTTGGATTTTCATGTAATGTTAATAATTATTTTTTTCTTATTCTTATTCCATAAGATGGCAGTACAGCACACAGTTTGTTAAACAAATGCTCAGTTGCTGGGAAGCCCTGAGCTGACAGGCTGAATAAGATCTTGTAATGCATAGCACTCAATTGATAATTGATTGGTAATTTATAATTAATTAAGTTATAGAATATTAGCTACACATTTGAGGTGCATCTGTATGTTATATTAATTTACATTTGCTGACAACTGGCCCACTTTGGGTAAAGTGCTAAATAATAAAATTAGTAAAGTACATTCTACATTGAAAGGCCATAACAAAAAGTTGAGGTTTTTACAGGTTTATACTATAATTTGCTTTATATTTTATAATTTGTTTTAAAATTGGGTAAATAAAAAGACAATATATGAATTACTGTAAAACATTGTTAAAATTGTGATTTTTTTTTTTTGAGTGAGGAGTATGAATTAAGTTTTTAAAGTTTTTTTTATAGTACCATATTCCTTGAATGACATGAATTTATAAATGTAAAACATTTATAATATAAATCAGCTTAATTAATGGGCATTTTCAGAATTCTCTCTTTCTCTCTTTTTTACATTTGATCTTATTTATAATATAATCTTGCATTATAGTCCTCCACGTCCACTGCGTTCTCAAAACCCTGGCAATTTGATAATACCTAGAATATCAAAATCAACTGCGGGCGGCAGATCCTTTTCCTATTTAGCGCCAAAATTCTGGAATAATCTACCTAACATTGTTCGGGAGGCAGACACACTCTGTCAGTTTAAATCTAGATTAAAGACCCATCTCTTTATCCTGGCTTACACATAACACACTAACACATTTCTAATATTCAAATCCATTAAAGGATTGTTAGGCTGCATTAATTAGGTCAGCCGGAACCGGGAACACTTCCCATAACACCCGATGTACTTGTTACATCGATAGAAGAATGGCGTTCATCTACGCTAATATTAGTCTGTTTCTTTCTTATTCCGAGGTCACCGTAGCCACCAGATCCAGTCTGTATCCAGATCAGATGGTTGCTGCAGTCACCCAGATCCAGTCCGTATCCAGCCCAGATGGTGGATCAGGACCTAGAGATGACCTCTACAGCCCTGAATGTCAGCGGAGATCAGGACAACTATAAGCCCCAGAGACAGATCCCCAGTGAAGACCTTGTCTCCTAGACGGCCATCAGGACAAGACCACAGGAACCAGATGAGTCATCCGCACAATCTGACTTTGCTGGAACAACCTGCTGGTAGGCCTGTCGCAATAATCAATATATCGACTTATCGCGCAATATATGTACATGACCTCAATCATTTTTGGTGACGCAATATATCGCCCATTATATTTACTTAAAAATTAATGTCACCAGGTTTTGTACACTCCACTTGCGCCTGTGTCTTCTCATACATAATGTGGTGTAGTCATGAGGTGCTAGTTCAAATTAAAAAAATGCTTTTACAAAAAAAGTTTCATGTGCAGATATGGACTTGTTTAGGGATTTGTGCCTTTGTGCATACAGACATCTGACTGCCTACTGAATCACTACTGAAGTAGTGATTGTGTTTTTCAGCAATAGTGTGCACCCTTAATTTACAGAGAAAAGAAGGTCAGGAAAAAAATCTGTAGATGGAAAAATCTCCATACAAGTTCTTTGTGCATTTTTCTTTTTTTCTACTTGTTACTTTGCACTTTCTGTTAGAAAATGTTTATTTACTATTTATTCAGGTTTTTTAAGGTATCTAATATTTTGATACTTAATTTCCATGGTCTAAATATTCTTAAAAATTAAAGGTTTGTTGTTATTTGGAAGTGTGTAGGCCTTCTTGAATTATTATGCTGTTACATTATGATTATATATTCTGTGGCATAAAATGGTCTTTAAAATGACAATAATATCGCTTATCGCAATTATTTCTGGGGCAATATATCGCACAACAAAAAGTTGTTATCGTGACAGGCCTACCTGCTGGTTCGTCTGGTCCCCCGACTGAGCCTGGTTTCTCTCAAGGTTTTTTTCTCCATTCTGTCACCGATGGAGTTTTGGTTCCCTGCCGCTGTCGCCTCTGGCTTGCTTAGTTGGGGACACTTACTTTCCAGCGATATTGTTGACTTGATTGCACAGATTCTATTTAAACTGAACTGAGCTGGATGATGGCATCACTGAATTCAATGATGAACTGTCTTTAACTGAAAATGTAGTGTTTACTATTGTCCTTTTGCATGATTGACACACTATTTTCCTATTTAATACTGTAAAGCTGCTTTGACACAATCTGTATTGTTAAAAGCGCTATATAAATAAAGGTGACTTGACTTATTTTTGTTGTACAGTTGAGTGTTTTGTGATACATTTTAGTTATTTAGTTCATGTTTACAGCATTATTTTCAGTGTCTCTGATCATTGTTCATGGTTGCTAGTGAACCCAGTGATGCTGAATAATACATGTAGTCATGTGGCCTTCTATTCTACCACCTGTGTCATCATCAGTACGTTTTACAGTAACAGATTTCATTAGCTCAAATATAGCCTATTGGCATATTAACATTACCTGAGTTAATGACAAAATGTTTCACAGTGTATAGCCTCGCAGCCACTCGCGCTGTTGAGATGCTGGTAATGGAAAGAAAAATCATTCATTTGATAGTTATAAAGTCGACAGGGGAGGAGGAAGCGCGGCCGGCGACATTAATAGCAGCTACATCATCTTCCGTTTCAGAGAGAAAAAACGGCAAACGCACGAACGAACGTCGGAAAGCATGTATACCACTTAGACTAGCGGCCTTTAATTTATAATGAAGTTCACGTTGCTCTGCTGCGAACGTTCTCAGCGCGAGAGTGCTTCTCATACAAATGAGATCCGAGCGCGCTCGCTCGCTCACTCCCTCGCGCTCTCTTTGACGTAGTCAGCCAGCTGGGCTCCGGCGTTCCAGCGCAGTACGTGTGGCGCAACGTTCCCAGCCACCCTTCACATTTCATCCGGTCTAAATTACGGTTTATCCTGAAAATAGGCACCCTGACACATCTGTTTACGTGTCATGTTTTTTTTTTTCAAACAGGGGCCAGAGACTTCCGAGAAGTAAAGCTGGCCCACACAGCTCTTATGAAATAACGGATTTCATCTTTTTTTTTTGTTTTTATCCGCTGGAGACGAAGAATCACAGTGTTACTATAGGAGCAGCTTTTATCGGCGTGCCTTTCTGCCTCACCGGCATCCTGTAACCACGAAGAGGATGCGAGCGGCGGTCTCGTCGGTTATTGGTTATTTTTCGCATTGAATTCCGCAGTGTTATCTTTTGGGAACGTCGAAGAGGTGGATGCCAGCGCGCGCAACCGATTAATAGCGCGTGTTTCCCATGGCGCTGTCATTCACTTTCGCCAGTCGCGTCGGTGCTTAATGCCGGCGAAGGTGTGAGGGAGGAGACCCGCTCTGGAGGTTTGATGCTCGTCCTCCTCATCTGTCACAGCTTTATATCTCCGCCTAGACCAATTTGGTGTAAACATCTACATTGAATTGGCAAGAAATGACTAGCGAGACATCTCTGACTGACAGACACTACTTCAGCTGTTTCTTGATGATACTGTCACGCGAGCTGGGAGATTTGGACTGCACGTACTGCCTTCAACTGTTCGCCGCCTGAGGAGCTGGATATGTTCAGACTAACGTGAAGATGGATATTATCTTTGCTCTCCTGTGGTTATTGGCCGCACTATTTGAAGGCGTTTTTTGCCAGGGAGTATACGGTAAGACAAACAGACGTAGCGGCTACGTACAATAGTCTTTACGGGGCTGTCGTGACCTTGCGAGGTAGATGGTAGATGTGGATGTTAATTCACAATAATATCCAGTGTGATGTAGGCCCTATAGCTTACATGTCAATTGACAGTTCCTGCGTTACAGGTGCATTGTGGGGCATCAGTAGCCTGTGGTCACGTATAGCTGCCTTCTATGAAACATGATGCCAGGCGGGATGGCTGATACAGATGGGACGTGTTGAAATATCATTATCACTAGGAGATGCATTGCTTGAGCAAAGCATAAAGATCTGTGGCCATCACTGTGTAAACGTTACTGCAAAGTATGTATGGGGCTAGTTGTCACAAGGGCTACACTGTATGTCAGTTTAGTGAATAATTTTGTATCATTCATAACTGTATATGTCATTAAATTATATTATGTTGATGAGTCAGCGTATTTAAATAAAAAATCTGCATGTTACTGAACTGGCTGATACAGTTAGCTAATGACACAGGTGGTACAAATGAAATGACCCATAACAAAAGTGGCCGTTTTATCAGCTGTGGACATTGCTAAAGACAGAACAGTTTTACCAATACAATGCACTCGGATTAACACATAACACAAAAATTAACCAATTAAGTCTATTATTACATTTGAACAATATTTTATCATAAAATAATTAATACTTTCCACTTATAAACAACATAATTTTAATAATAACATATTGCCTTGATTATTACGAATGTTTAAAAAACATTACCTTTTAACAATATTTTGTAAAAATGCATTGTAGACTGTTGTTTTTAATGTAATACCATTGTAATATATAATATTATATAATCTGCAATGTAATATCACAGTATTTTTCTACATTTTTTAGTCACAGTAAAGTTTTGAATAAAAATATCAATTACAAGTTTCAGAAACTTTCTCTAGTCCAGAAACCTCTTAAAACAGAATAATTTTATGAATTTTGTCCTTTTGAAAATTCTAATATCATCAATAGCTGTTTTATAGTCGAGCATTTAACCTCAGTCTTCCATAATATTTCAGTGTCATTTCTTATTAACATAATATTTTAATGCTTGAGGACTAATTGACAGTGCCATTTCATATTTATTTATTGTGCTGTCAGAGGCAATCAAGGACATCATTTTAATAGTTGTCATTGTTTCAATGTAAAGAGGAGCCATGAAATGTGATGTGTGATTAAACAGTAACAGGACATATGATGTGAGGTTATTAAATTTCATTTGACAGAATTGTATGTAGGTTAAACTGCTCATGTCAACTGTTCATTCTGTCATAGAAACCTACAGTTCAGCGTCCTTCTGCCTACGGAATATTACAAAGGGATGCTCATAATGGGATGAAGGCTATACCTATAAAGCACTGACTGGGAAATCTATTTCACCTGACGTCACGTGGATTACAATGATAGATTTGCTGTTACTTAATGGAAGACTGTTTGGATTAGTAACAAAGAAAATAAAGGGAGGAATCAGTGCATATGACCACCTGATTTAGGCTAATTTTTGCTAGAGGTTTGTTGAAAACACCTGAAGCCAAGCACGTTTGGACTGAGGTGGAACTCAAAATGCACATTTCTCCATTTATTAATATTGCAGAATCCATGATGTTCCTATAGGAGGCAGCTGGTAATAACTTCAGGCTATTCTTTTCATTTTGCTTATACAGATTACATGGATGTCTTCTATTCATTATGGCACAAAGCCATTTGTCAGTGTTACTCACTGGATGTGTTTATCTAGGGTCTGTGATATTTACAGTAGTTGACATTCAGTGGTCAAATGGTGTGATTATGTTCATGTTTCACAGTTTGTTGGCTTATGTTCTATTTGTGAGGGGCATATGAACAAACAGTTGATTCCTGTGTAATGACCTGTGTAAATGTGGGACTGTTGTGGGCAGTACTTCACTTCTAGAAGCTGGATGCTAGTTCATGCCCTCTTAGTTTACGCCATGCTCCATGGTGAATCATGAGGGGTTTTTGAACATCAGATTTATACGTACTGTTAAGTAGACTTGCATGGATTCTGCACTTGCAGAATGCTCCACAGATTTCAACAGGATTTAAACAGCCGTCGTTCACAAACTTATACATATCCTCCACCCCTAGCATGTTTATCATTAAATGTTTTGGATTATATGACATGTTTACCAAGAAAAGAATTTCACCATTTTAATTCTGTAGTTGGAATTTGAATTGAATTGACCACACCTCACATGAAGTTAAATTGGAATTTAAATTGGAATGACAGGAAGAATAATTTAACACAGCTAATCAGGGCTCTAGACCCATTCTTCCCACTGGTCGCTCTTTTGCGACTAACTTTCTCAGTTGGTCGCATGAGCACATAATTTGGTCGCAATTATTATTTTTTTATTTATTTTATTATTATTTTATTTTTTTTGCTACAATATGGGATTAATCAATGCATGCTGGTGAACTTTTATCATAGTTTATAGATATATGGTAACGAAAGTGTTCAACATTCAAACCGTTCTTATTTGTGATTTAAATTTTGTGAACCGGAGTTCTTCTTTTGCTATGTTATAAGCCGGGCTTCAGATGCTTTCACTTTCACTTTCGATCTTGGTGTCACGTTTTACAAGAAAAGGTAATTGTCTGTTTTTCTCATATCTATAGGCTACACCTTTCACATTTAAAGACTAAAACAAAAGATGGATTCATTGTTATTCTTAATTAAAAAGCACAACAACAAGAAAACAGTAGGCTACAATGACAAACTATCTTACATAACCTTTATTAACAAAAATGAATAAGATGAGGCGTGGCATATAGGACTACACCACATGCTGTATTATATACTGACTAATAAATTACAGAATGTTTAGCAAACACTGAGGAATCAAATAAATAAAAAAAAAAGAAAGAAAGCCTCCATAGCGCAACGTGAGGTAAACAGCAAAAGATAACAAGCTTTTCAAAATGAAAACAAAAAGAAAAGTAAAACTAAACTTGCTGTCGGTGACAATGCTTGCCTGTTTTTTTCCCACAAGAATACCAACATGTTCATCTTCTCTGGTTTAAGAAGTGGTCTTTTACTTTACTTTAGCTTGAAAACCAAATCCTCCATCTGCCATCATTTCCTGCATATTCGCATAATTTTTGCCACGCTCGTGCTGACGAAATAATAAGAAAGTATTATATTACCTTGGCATTAAATTACAGAAATTGGAGCAAATGGGAACACAAATATTATATTTGTTGTAGGTTCACCATTATTACCCAACTATGATGACCCCGAAAATGTGAAAAAGGCCTGTTCTGTAGATTTTCCACAACAAACAACAGTACAAAAAAAAAAAAAAAGGATAAAGGTCCCTTAATTCTATAGAGTCTTGGATGGATTTTAGCAGGTTCTTACTTCGTAAGGTGGTACTGTAACTGTCATTCAAAAGCATTGTGGAGTGGTCATACACCTTTTCAGTGTTGGACAATAGTTATAGCTCTTTTGCATTTTGTCTTTTCTAACTTAACAATTTTTTGTTTTGTATTGTTTATTTGAAATATTAATTATAAAAATGTCTTAGCGACAGCGTGTTTTACTTGTTCTTTTCTTCAAATACTGTATGCTTAACTCATATCAATCTCCAATTAAAGTAATGTTGCTCCTAGTGTTCCCATGACAGCTTTTTCTTTTTTTCCCCTTGTTGAATTTGCCTGATCAAAGGATTTGTTAACGGAACTTAGCTTTGTGCTTCTTACACTGATTTTATAATCAAATAGAGCAAATATTAAGAAGGCCGCTGTTACGTATTGGTGAACAGAGATTACATTTTTTTAATTTTTTAAATAAACTTGTTTTCCTTGGTTTCAAAATTAATAAGAATTACTTCTCAGTCAACTCTAATGAAGATGCCAACTGGAAAGACTGCACTGGTTTGATGCAAAATCACATTGTCCCACTGGATGAATGTTTTATAGAACAGCGAGACTAATGCACTATATTACAACATCCCAACAGGCCACTTAGGCCGCAAAGAAAAGAGGGCTCCAATAGTAAGACATCTAAGAGGTCGATAAGCTTTTAGTTCATGTAATGCAGTACAACTGTTAGTGCACTGTTGGATCTAATGTCAGCATGTTTTGATTGGAGATATATGGATATTTTTCTAATATTTATATTCTTTTTACCCTGTGTGATGGCTCTCTGTTTCATGTTTAATATGCAGCCCTTCCATTAATTTCAGCCTCATATCTACACAGACAGTCGACTAAGTGGTCAGCTGATAGTATCACACACTTCAGCTAAATGCTTCCGTTCTCTGCTTTTCCAGTGTTAATCCGAGCTGCTAATATTTAAGTGTTTTTTAGCTTCTAGATCCCATCTGTCCATAGAAGATTTGCTTATATTTTACCAACACTGACAGAATAATCAAATGCATTCTGGTTATCTGACCACAACAGACTGCTTTAGTTTCATTGTACATTGGGTCAGACATTGTTATTAAGACTGGACCCTTCAGAAACGGAGATCAGGCACTAATTTTACTTACATTTTTCTACATCTGAAATGTATCCTATGGTTGCATACTGTCTGTTACTGTTGTATAATATTGGACTTTGTAAACTGGAAGTATATTTGAAATGGTGGGGGTGGATGAAAATGGCATTCATATATACATTATGACTCAGTGTTAAACGGAGTTCGCCAATTGCCTGTGACGGTTTCCTCCAGATTGGACTGACCACTGTGAAAGGGCCATTCTCAGTTCCTCTGGCTTCTACTGTAAATAATTCACACCTCTTACAAGCAGCCACCTAAAGGACTATAGAAATTGTTGTACAATATTCAAGATGCGTTTGCATTTCCTGTGGTATTTCTGGAGGGGAGGGTTGGGGGAACGGTTGAACTCGAGAATGGTGTTGAGGTGTGGCATGTTATTGCTGCCATGCAGATCTTCATGTGATTGGTCTTATTGTGCAAATAAGCTCAATTACTCCTCTCCCTCTACACACTATTCTAACACACCTTGGTAGCAATCATCAGCAGAGTAACCTTGGGATGTACAAAGCACATCGCGGTTGTTGAGCATTACTGTTAATGTGGAATACAACAGCCTTCTTTACACGTTTCCCTCAATTATTTATCGACACTCCACTCCCGGTTTGTGTAGCACATTTAGTTTGCCATGTTCTGTAAGATATTAAAGACTAAGGCAACGTACAACAAACTCAACACAACTGCTAAACAGAAATGACATGCATACGCAAGTGGTTACACAACAGTAACAATTTTTAAAGGCCAACTCAATACCTCTAACTGAGATTGTGTTTACTGTAATAATAATTAGGGCATGGCTTACATACTTATAGTTCAGAGTTTGGAGTCGGTAAGATTATTAGATAAATATTTTTTGAAGTCTCATGCTCACCAAGGCGGTATTTATTTGTTTAAATATAGAGTAAACTATTGTGAAATATTATGATTTAAAATAACTATTTTCTATTTTATAATGTAATTTATTCCTCTGATGCCAAAGCTAAATTTTCAACAGCCATAACTGCAGTCTTCAGTGTAACATGATTCTTCAGAAATCATTCTAATATATTAATTCTAATATAACATGATTCTTATATAAAGACATTTCTTATCATTCATTACAATTGAATTAAAACCTATATGTCTATACTATATAAACTGTCACATATATATATATATATATATGTATATATACAGCAAGTAAAATGTAAAATAAGTATTGAACACATCACCATTTTTCTCAGTAAATATGTTTCTAAAAGTGCTGTTGACATTAAATTTTCACCAGATGTCGGTAACAACCAAAGTAATCCATACATACAAATAAAACAAAACAAATAATTTCAGAAATTAAGTTATGTGTAATAAAATGGAATGACAGGGAAAAAAGTATTGAACTACTGAAATTTATTTAATACTTAGTACAAAAGTTTGGAGTTCAAACCCCCACATAATTCAGGTAAATAAGGATTTTTTTAAATAAACCAAGTAAAATTGCAACTGAACTTAATGAATTTTGTTGAATGGAAAGCAGTTTTGGCACTTTAATAACAGCAGCTCTTTTTGTTGCATAGGGAAAAAAATATCTCAGGAGTTTTGAGTGATATGTGGATAGGTAGGTGCTGACAGAATTTTCTGTTCAAAGCAATTGATCTGCAGGAGGTGTGACTTGATTTGACTGGCACACTTTCCACTGCAAGTGTTGTTGTTTTTTCCCCACAGCATTTTGGGAAAAAAAAAAAAAAAATTCCCTGCAATAATAATTGTGTAACTTCAAATCCAAATAATTTATTTTGGAAGTTGCATTCAAAATGCACATGGCTCTAAAAATCTGTAAGAATGTGTTTGAAAGGCAGGATGCTTCTGGCTCTGATTACTGGAAAAACATTCATTTGAGAACCACACATCCACTGACACTCATTTATAAAGATTTGCCAGTGAGAAAAGATTTCACTGGGGCACACATAAATATTACAGCACTTTTGTCTAGTGCAATCTTGCACACATCTTGTAATATACACTAACGTTTTCTATTAACTATGTGACACAGCAAAAACTTTGCACCATGCTTTGCTGTCTTGCTGCTAATTTTGTAAGGTTTTAGCAGGCTTTTCACTCAAGTTCTCAAGCATGAAGGATGTGCGGATATGCTCATGTAGAGAACCATGAGCCAATAGGCTTGCATAGCCCACACAGCACTGTAGAGTTAGGTTTTTTCTTCTTTCATTCTCCTTTAAAGTACTTTTTGTGTTGTCAGGGGCGGACTTAGTGATTTGGGGGCCCCAACACAATAACCATATGCTCTTTTACACCTAACCCTTATTTTGCTCGCTCACTCTCTCTCATAGGTTATAGCTATAACTATTATTTATTATTACCCCTTCACAACTTAAGTAAATAATTAGTCAACCTGATGCTGTTCTAAAGCCATATTAAGCTACCTTATTTCTTTCCGGATCACAAAAGAAGACATTCTTAAAAAAAATGCTTGCACTTGTCCATTTAATTAATTTGTAAACTTCTTCAATCCTTTTACAAAAAGGACTCAAATGTCATAAAAATTATCCCATGCATCTCGTTCCGTATTCCAAGTATTCTTAAGGCATAAGGTCGGGTTTGCCGAGAAACAAATCGAAAATGTAATCTATTAAGAGAAAATGTCCTGTCATTGCATTCGTGCATTTATACAAGTGTGCGGCAGTTCGCAGCAGCGCGCCTAGGAAAAGTACACAAGAGAGTCATTTTGAAACATCAAGACAAATAAAATTATGACTTGAAACACAATAATTTCTGTACTGAGGTGAATATATCTGTTCTGAGGCAGTCAAAACAGCTTAGGATGCAAGCAAAGAGCGCTCTGTCTATAATCACTAAAGGCTGTCACTCACTTCAGTTCATTGAGATCTCACGACGTTCCATTAATAAGCTTTCTACACTGCACAATGAATCTCTTATTTACATCATATCTACACGTTGTTATAATGAGAGGATTCGCGAGCTTGCAGAACTCTGCACCTGACAAAAACTCGCCGTTTTGAGCGGTGAGTGAACATTTGACGCTCTAACATGGTGGATTTGCCAAATATGTTTCGCCAATTTCAGATGGGGCCCCCTGATTCCCCGGGGCCCTAAGCGGCCGCTTACCTCGCCTATTGGTTAAGTCCGCCCCTGTGTGTTGTGTAGTTGGCTTTCTGCTACCTGTGGGTTTGTACTTTTTTACAGGTGGATGACTAACCATGCAATGCATTACTGCAACCTACTGCCGTTTTGAATGAAATCATTGTTGCTTATGCAGGCCAAGTTATAGTGGCCAAGAATTATACTGGACTGAAAAGGCAAAGACTAATAATAGCAAGTACGGTGGCTAAGATTGGGTAAAATGCATATGTTAATGAATATTTAATGGCTGGAAGTAACTGGGGTAAAAAGAATCAATGGATGAAGCCTCTCTCTCTGGAGGACCAGTGTGAGCTAAAGTCCTGAAAGCAGGAAGGCAAGATTAGTGACTCTCAAAGCGCCACTACAGAACCATAAAAACAAAGCTATCAGTCACAAGAACTGTGTCTTCCCTCGAGAACAACAGCTAAACAGTCATTTAACACTTTGGACACTGAAATACTACTGATGGCTTCCAGCAAATTGTACGATAGGTGATAATTCCCTTATACCTATACACTGTGATGTTAAAATATTAACCAGTCTGAAATAATGACTTGTATAATGCTAATATATGCAAAACACTATTGCACAATATTCAAGATGCATTTTTATGCTCCGATTGTATATTTCTTTTTTATTGCATTTATTAGACTCTGGAAGCAGCTGTCCATCCTTACCGATTCGTAAAGCTCTTATGAAGCGAATGGCCTCTGGAAGATGTTGATTGACAGAGACTGATGTTTGAGGTTATAATGGAGTCTTACAGCAAAGTATAGTCAAAATCCTCTCTAACAGTATCTGGAATACACCCAACACAGCATATTTGGGATGTCTCTCTTATTTGACACATCCAATCAAGGTCATGGAGCACTCTACTATCTAGTTGATGAGAACCAGATGGGTTAGATAAGGAAGATATCCAAAATAGCATCTGTGTCCAGAAGCTACCTTAATGTTCAGTCAGTCAGTGGCATTCATTCATTCATTCGTTCGTTCGTTTCTAAGACATCATAACATAGTAATTTAGAACAAATTCAAATGAGCTGTAGTCATAACCAAAAAATATTTAGTTATTACAAATGCGTATTTCTCACTTGAAATTAAAATATAATTATAAAATAAAAAAAATAACTTTTAAAATGCCTCAAATTATAAGATGAGTTATGCTGTTTCTTGTCTAAGTGATTTGAATTTTCACCTAGTGATAGATAGATAGATAGATAGATAGATAGATAGATAGATACATAGATACTCTAAGGTACAAAGCCAAAAGGTGTATCGTTATACCTTATTTTCCCCTAAATGGTACATATTAGTATTTTGAAAGCATACATTAGTACCAAAAGTGTACATATTAGTACCTTTTGAAAGTGTTCCACCCCGGTGACAGTTTTGTACCTTTTTTTCTGAGTGTGTACTGTAGACTTTGAACACAGCCATTCAGTACAGACATTAGCAACTATAGCAACACTCTGGTAACCGCCCACAATGCCCTGGCTCTAAGGAGGCAAGATTTGCACAGGCAAGCACCACTCACATTTTCTTCACAAATGTCAAGTGTCGATGATTTCTGACAAGTACTTTGCTGAACTATGCGTGAACATTGAGTGTGCCTTGATCAAACCTGTGTGCATAGACTCTAAGAATGTTCCAACAACCAATGGAACAGCACAAAATAACCTCACCAAGACCTTGGACATCACATTGTTAATGCTTCAGTGAAGGTCTCAGAGGACAGCGAGCGGTATAACAGAACCGTTTCCTGCTGAGCCCAGTGCAAAAAAAGCATCTCTGTACATCTGCGTTCCCCTTTGGCACAGGGTAGGTTTAAGAGGTTTGAACCATGGCAGAATTATTGTATTAAGGTAATGAACACAGCTTGTAAGGCTTGTATTTATTCCTTGATTTCTTTTTTTTATTAATTTATTTCAGGAAATCAATCAAAGGAAATGAAAAGAGTGTGAAAGGATTGGAGGCTATTTACTTAACCATGGTGCTTTATTGATTTGGAATGATTTTTGCTGTCTTTTATAACAAAGTTTCTCAACTCATGTTAAATGAAAATGGCTTGTAGTTTGAAGTCATTAAACTTTTATGGAAATAAGTGAGTTTTGCAACTGCATCAGTGAACTTTCAGGGCAGATCTAAGCGGCATTTGTCAACACGCAAATCCGTAAAATCTTAAGCATCGACCCTTGTAGTTTTTCTATTAGCGCAGGCACTCTGCTTACGTTTATCAAACCATTAGCTGTAGGTTTTGTGGGAATGAGTGTTAATAAGTGTTAATGAGTGCTAATGAGTATAAAGTAGTGCACATTACTGCAAGCAATGCGGGCAGGCTTCATTTTGTGGTTCACCGCTCTGTTTAAGTTGATTTTTGAGAAGGTTTCACTTTCCTCAGAAATTTGGAGAGGTTTCGGTTCGGTCTTGGAAAACTGATATTCATATTGCAGGTCATGGAAGATCACTGATCAAAAATATTTTTCAATTCAGAGAGGAGATTAATTGTTTATCGCTTGTTCTTTGCTGGGATGAGGATTGTCTTTAGATGTGAAAGTCTGGCAGGCCTGTGCCGCAGGTTACCTTGAGAGTTACCATGACGTGAGGATGCACTTCTTAAAGTCCCCCTGTAGTCAAATATTTTATCCCTTAAAACGTATCTTTGATCATCAAAATGACATATTTAAATGTTTTTTCTTGTGAAAATAATTTTCTCATGCCCTTTAATTAAAATTTCACAAGCTGGAAGTTGGTTAACTTAAGGCCATGCTCACAGATTTACGAAGAAGTCATTGCATCCTGTCTGTCTCATGCTAATATATTTCAAATGAACGTTCAGTGAAAACAAAGATGTCTGCCTCTCCGTTTTTACAAAAGCACTGGAATTTAGTGCAGCAAAAAACACTGTTTGTATCCCAGTGGAAGATTTCATTCAGGAATCCATTCATTCTCTGTAATTAGGTGAAATCTCAAGGGCATCATAAGGAAACCAATCAAGCCAACAAAATGATTGTAAACAAATTTTTTAAAAGATATTATTGTACACAGGACAGACAGAGGCTGCAGTATTTCGTCATTCTCTTGATTTTAAGCAAAATGATGATGGATGCACAAATATGATTATGCCAAACAATAATACTTCTCTTAGCATCTTAGTGGTAATCTGTGTATTTGGGATTGAACAGATCTGGTCATGATCAAATATTAAATCAGCTTACCTACATGAACAAGGCTCCATGAAGCAATGCTGTCAGAGTTATTAAAATACAGTGGGCTCCAAAAGTCTTCTTTTTGCATTTTACATACAACATTTTTACATTTTTAACATTTATACATTTTTACCATATAACAAATTATGATTATTATACATTTTGAATGTTTTACAGTATAAGATGTCTCATATTCATTCAGCTTTATCAATGATAGTTTTGACCCTTTGTTTGTTCCCAAGTGACATTTTATTAACTCTGTATCTTTAAATCCATTTTCCATTCGAGAGTTTGTAAGTAAACATTGTCTTTCTCTTTCTAGTCATTACAGTCATTTACTGCAGTTGTTCCTCCACTGGTCTTTGGAGTGTGATTTTATGCTCTATAATGAAAATGGCTTGTGTGCCTGCATCAGCACATACTGTAACTTTGATTGTGTGTGCGTGCAGATTTGTGTTTGTGATGCACCTCATAAATTATTCCTCCAGAAAGGTTTTTTTGCCACTCTGTTATCTTTATGATCATATTGTTTTCTTTAGACAAGTAATTGGGTTCAGTGGTGGACAGTAACGGAGTAGTTTTACTTCGTTACTGTACTTAAGTACATTTTTCAAGTATCTGTACTTTACTGGAGTAGTTTTATTTTGAGTAACTTTTACTTTTACTTCACTACATTCCAAAGCATAAGATCGTACTTTTTACTAAACTACATTTCATAAAACTTATCGTTAGCCTACTCCTTATAATATATCATGTGCTCCGAGACGCAGAAGCGGTGTCTGATTCATGAACGAACTGATTATTTTCAGTGAACCCGTTAAATAGGTTCGCAAATCGCACCAAACGATTCATTCATGAATTAAAATGATCCGATTGCAGCTGTTCTCGAGTCAACAACTCACTGATTCAAATTATCCATTTAGTGCGAGTCTCCAGTGAACTGTATTCACAAGTAAGAACCGGGAGATCTTGTGAGTGAGCGCGTGCGCGCGCGTCTGATGCTGCTAAAAGTAAGTTACTAATGTCGAATTTTAGGATTAATTATTGTAACTGAAAATCATATTTAGGTCAAAACTGTCAGTTGTT
>NW_015544247.1:890014-896542 GCF_001515605.1 Sinocyclocheilus anshuiensis
AATTATATTTTCCTTATTATATTCATTATTTCCTTATTGGTTATTTTGGGAAAATCCCAGGTATTTTGAGCAGCAGGATTATTAAAAAAATATATGCTAATATAAAATTAAATGATAAAAGTAGCCTATATAAAACTGCAAAATAAATATTCATCTATCGGTACTTTTTACTTAAAGGTCCCATGACATGCTGCTTTTTGGATGCTTTTATATAGGCCTAAGTGGTCCCTAGTACTGTATCTGAAGTCTCTTTCCCGAAATTCAGCCTTGGTGCAGAATTTCAGCCACTACGAGCCAGTCCCACAATGAGCTTTCCTTAGGACGTGCCATTTCTGTGTCTGTAGCTTTAAATGCTAATGAGGAGGAGAGAGGCGGGGCAACTGCCATGCTTCGGCTCGTTTGCAAGCCATGATGTCTCTCGAGGAAAAAAAAATATTGCGCTCGCCTCACACGGTAGTAGCTCATTTTCTCATGGGCGGGCCAAATTCTCTGGGCGGGCAAAGCAGATAAAGGGGAGGTAACCTTTCCCCGTATGACGACATAAAGGGAAGATTCCGGATTGGGCCATCTGAGCTTTCATTTTCTCAAAGGCAAAGCAGGATACCCAGGGCTCGGTTTACACCTATCGCCATTTCTAGCCACTGGGGGACCATAGGCAGGCTAGGGGAACTCATATTAATGTTAAAAAACCTCATAAAGTGAAATTTTCATGCCATGGGACCTTTAAGTACATAAAAAAATCAAGTACTTTTGTACTTTAACTCGAGTAAAATTGAAAATTGAGTACTTTTACATTTACTGGAGTAATATTTTATTATATGGATCTGTACTTTTACTCAAGTACTTGATTTGTGTACTTCGTCCACCACTGATTGGGTTTTCGGTGAGTTCAAAGTGAATGATCCAAAATTATGAATTATGAATGCACCTCAAGATGTAACTTCATGGTGAACTCTAGTGAATTGAGATAAACTACAGTACCTAGATCGAGATGAGTGCTTTATGTGGTTCTTTTCTCCAAATGATCGCATAGAAAAGTGCTTATAGATGCATAATGTGTCTGCTGTATTCTTATGTTATTGTATAGCATTCTAAGGTTTTCAAGGCAGCAAAGTTCTTACATTCTTCATTCAAGCTTTAAAGACCTTTATCGCAAGTAGAAATAAATGTGAAACATTAGCACAAATTTTCTTGGTTTTGAGAATAAGATAAAAAAAATATGTATTCACCTCCTGTCTGGTTTTTGCTGACTTTTATTGATTTTTATATCTTCATAGTTTCAAGATCAATTGTCTCGGAGTGCAGTTTGCCAATATTAACACTAATCTGCAGTCTACATCAGTGTTTCCCAGCTTTTTTATGGACCCTCACAGCCTCATCATCAGTTGGGTCCATGTACTCCTCACTTTTGTAAGCAACAAATTCATCATTAAGGTGTTTTAACTTTAAACCATTGCTTCTGGCCAAAGTCCATTATCCATAAAAACACTTGCTTTAGTGAAAAAGTCCATCTCCTTTTGCCCTCTCACATCACAGCTTGATCTGTGCATATTTCTCTCCTGATTCAAACAAGACAACTTTTTCACTGGAAAAAGCATAATGGATAACTCTTCTACATCTTGGATGGCCTGAGGGTGAGTAAATTTTTAGCCAATTTAAATTTTGGGGGAAGCTATTCTGCCGTTCAAAGGCAAAAGAACGTAACTTCGATTTTGGTCGAAAATGAGTTATTGATATTTTTGGGACATTCAAGACATCCTTTATCATGTGCATAAGTATCTTGAGTCAATTACGTTGTTTTTCAGAGAAAATAATGGGTCGTCTCAACCGTAACTTCGAAAAGCCCCGGAGAAACCAAGGCAGAACACCGTAAAACATCAGTTGCCGCTCTTTCACTTTGTTTGAAACGCTCAAATTTTTTACTGTCCATTAAAGTCTGCCGCATTTTAATTACAGTGTAGACAAACGAATTAGATAGATTGCGATCTATCAAACAGCTCCATATAACAAAGCACTGTAAAGACTAGATACCCTGGCAGCAATACGTAATCGTGAATCGTAACCTTTAAAGATTTTTTTTTTCCTTTTTTTAATGCAAATTATTCACCAGGCTGTCACTTCTAGTTGGACGCATGTGGACTCGAATGTAGCATGATCAATCATAAAATCAGTAGCCTACTAACAGTTCGCAATTAAATCCATATCCTACCTTTTCTTGTAACCCGATAAAAACAATCCATGGCGATGAACATAATCAGAGATGTTTAATCCACAAGCATTCTGAGCATTATTCCTGCTTGCTGGCGTTCACATCAAGCCACAAGTCGTTCTTTTAGGTTAGGCTATTTAATTCAAGTCAATATAAAAGCAATTATGCTATGTTAGCATTCTTTAACATAGAATGCATAGCAAATAAATTGGTTGCAAAACGGTATCCACTCACATGTTTAACTTTTAGTCTGCTTGTTACGGTCCAAAAAAACAAAACAATTAATACAGTCACATTACTATATGCAGTGGCCTATATGAGATAGCACATGTGTAACTATCGTAGGCTAGTGAGAGCTGTGCATGCAGACCTTTAGCCTCCTTGTTAGAGCGCCTGCCTCCCACGCCGGAGACTGCGGTTCGAATCCCGCTTGGAGCGAGGTGCAGTAGAACTGGTTACATTTGGTGCCGTGACCCGGATGGGAGTGAGTTTTAGGGGGGTGAGTGTAACTGTTGTAGGCTAGTAAGAGCTGTGCGTATTAACCTCACTGTGGCCTTTAGCCTCCTTGTTAGCACGCCCACCTCCCATGCCAGAGACTGTGGTTTGAATCCTGCTCAGAGTGAGGCAAAGTAGAACCGGTTACACATGATTACTAGATTTTATACAGGTGTTACTGTAACGAATTTGTAAATGGTGATCAGCAATCAAATATTGATAATGTGGAAGTTACTGCCTTTTGCCTTGGTGTGACTTCTCACTTTTTGCAGTATTTTTATTTTTAGTTATAGATTCTCTTGTAAAGAATAGGCTTAACTAAGCAAATCTAAATATTGCTCCCTAGAATCTGCTTTCACCTGGTTAGGAATGAGTTGTCTACAGGTAGATCAGAAATGATCAAACTTTATCTACAAAGTGCAAAAAATCTAATTTGATGAGAGCCATGGGTAAAGAGTAAATGGTGCTTTATATCCAACTACATAATAATAAAATGTACATGTTTCAAAAATGAAAAATGCAACCAAACGTAGCAAAAAAGGTTTTAATGGAGTGGATTCTGCATGTCATGAACATCATGCTGTTCTTGGCCTGTAGTATCATAGTATCAGGAGATGGCACGTCAATGCACTTGCACTCTCAGAACAGTTCAACAGGTTTAGCTAAAGAAAATTAAATATGGAAAAAATATGACCTGCTTCTGCTCCAAAGTAACTACTCTCAAAGGTGACACTCACTTTTTCATTGTCCCTCATTGCTCACTGTGTCCATGTGACGAGTTTCCAAGCTAAGCAAATTACCCTGCGCTGGTAATGTGCGGGAGATGACATTTTAAGACAATGTACATGTGATGAAAATGGCAGAAGGGCGTCAGATTGGTTGTGGTCCAAAGAGGGCAAATGTTCTCCATCATTATTCTTAAACACTGCCCTCATCATCTCTGCCCTTTGCAGAGAATTATCATATGAAAAGGAGAGCAAAGTGCTGTATTTCAATGAGCCGCCCTTGCAATTTTGAGCACCGCTGTGTTCTCTTTTCTCTGCTTAGTTTCACGAACAGCCTGAATGGGTTGAGATCAGATGGTCAGAGAAGATGGCATCCGATTTAAAGTGAATTGAATTAATGAATGGGAACAGGGCACAATTATGTTGACCCTCTGTCTCTAACTGGTGTGCATTAATGGTGTGCAACAGAAACTTCACATTAGGCTGAATTAGTAATTATGTTATTCCTTTCATTGCATTGAAGTTCTGCTCTAAACAAGCTGCACTGAGTGCTTCAAAATCAGCAAGATTTTAGCTTAGAGCTTGATTTAAATGAGATGCTTGAAAATATGAAATGTACTTTTGTTGGTCGGGCACGACACAAAACAACGACCAAAGGCTGTGCAATAAGAGCACACTTTGGTAAACCAAGCACAATTAGGTAAAAACACAAGTAGCTTTAAATGCTTCATTTATAGATGCTAAAATTACTGCTTTCTAATGCGAGATTCTTGAGCCGTTGTTTCAATTTACTACCTAATTCTCCCCCCACTGTATCCTTTTTAGGAGAACACTGACATAGCCTGACAAAGAGTTCTCTTGACAACCAAGGAAATAAACAAGAAAACAAAAACAGATAGCACAGCATAATTACCAGACAAATAAATCTGTATTGAAGACCGCCTAAAGGCCTGCTCGCAAAAAGAATGTTCTTTTGCCTTCTCTGGCTCTTTTTTTCCTTCCCATCTTGTTCTATTTTTTTATTGCCATACTCTTGCCATAGTAACTTTTGAACAGCAAATAAATATATATATATATATATATATATATATATACAGCAAATAAATATAAATATATATATATATATATTGCTGTACAAAAGTTTAGGGATCAGTAAGATTTAAAGAAATTAAATCTTCAGCTAAAACACATTAAATTAGTGAAAAGTGAAAGTAAAGACATTTATCATGTTAAAAAAGTTTTTTATGGCAAGTAAATGTTGTTCCTTATGAACTTTATTCATCAAAGAATCCTGAAAAAAATGTTGCAATATTTTTAACAGCGCAACTGTAATCATCCATTAATTGTGATAAGAAATATTTAACATGTCACCCTATTAGAATGATTTCTGAAGGATCATGTGACACTGAAGACTGGCATAATGATTGCTGGAAATTCAGCTTTTCCATCAAAGGAATAAATTACATTTTAAAATATATTCAAATAGAAAACAGTTATTTCAGCCTTGATGAGCATAAGAGACTTTCAAAAACATTAATACGTTTTGACAGCAGATACGCTGTTTCTTAGATGACATTCGGTTTAATGTAATGTTATATGTCACTATTTTCTTTCTTCAGATGTTTTAGCCAAACCAGGTATTTTTATGTTCATGTCTGATATATTTATGCCACAACTGGCATAAGAAATCAACATTTTCTGAGCTACAGTTCCATCTTGTTTGTTAACATATGACCGTGACACATAAATGACTAGGGCAACTAAGTAAAAACCTCTGCCAACATTCTGTATCAGCAGCGGATCGAACAAAAAAATGCTCCGTTGATGAGAAGTAATGGTAATATGACTAGTGTCCAGTCCACTTGCTTTTCAGTAAATCTCTTTCAAATCCTGAGTGAATGGGACACTTTAAAAGAAAGTAGCAGTGCATTTCTTAGGCCTATCACCGTATGCTGTGACCGCAGCCAATAGTGTTACTTGGAACGGCACTCGGAATAAAATGCTTTCTTTGGAGGCTTCCACTTGCTCTCATCATGGCCAGTTTGGCATGAGGAGCTGTTCTAAAGGTGCTCTAATTGACACTTTTAACTTTTGAGTAGTTTATGGCACTATTACATTAAGCAGCGCTCTAACGAAAGTACTTAGGTGGAGTTCTAGGACAGAATGTCAGCGGACAACAATGTAATGGTATTCTCCGTCTACAGACTCATGCTTTCTGCATTTCCATTTTATCTGCTTCATTACTCTAGAGGGCAAAGTTAAAAAAAGAGAATGACTTCAGTTTGGGTAAATTGAATTGCTAGAGAAAGACTATATGTCCTTGGAGGGCGAAAATCAAGGGGTTTACCCCTCTGTCCTGTAAATACCAGATTGAGTCTTTAATCATGTGTGCTACTTCTGGCAGCCCATAACCTTTCTCAGGTCAGTGTTAATTGTAAACTACTACACCTTAAATTAAGGTCTCGGATGAATTTCTTAAGATGGGAGGGCTAGTGCAGATTTAAAGGACTATTTAAGTATCCATTACTTGTCTATGGCTGTGCTGACTAATATTACCTGTTCAAACATAGTGAGCTTATGTGTAAATAATCAGTGACTCACAGTTTCTCACAATGTGTAAGAAATGCCGGTTGTTTCGTACTCTCTCTTGGCAGAATTCCATATAGGATTTGACTATGAGAGATTTGACTTTGTTCCAAGGTGACAATTTGGTTTCCGTGAAAAAAAAAATAAAAATGTTGCATTTGTTGCAAAACAAGGCCAGATTTAGTCTGTATTGATTGAGGATGCAGTCATAATTACAGTATGAGGTGGTTGTTATTATGCTACAATAGAAAATTCATTATAAGGATTTATAATGAATCACTAGGTTCTGTCATTCAGAAACATGGCTTTTCATATCACTGCTATGCTGATGACACTCAACTCTACCTCTCATTCCATCCTGATGATCCGACGATAGCTGCTCGAATCTCAGCATGTCTAACAGACATTTCTTGTTGGATGACGGACCATCACCTTCAACTCAACCTGGCTAAGACAGAACTGCTTGTGGTTTCAACAAACTTATCACTTTATCAAAATTTCACCATCCAGTTA
>NW_015544247.1:896603-897216 GCF_001515605.1 Sinocyclocheilus anshuiensis
AGCAGCTGAGTCCTTAACCATCTTCAAGAAACGACTAAAAACACATCTGTTCCACCTTTATTTGACCCTCTAACTCTACCACTTTCTATTCTATTTTAATTCTACTTTATCTATACTTATCTTCTTTTTTAATTTTTTTATTTAAAAAAAAAAACAACAAAAAACAAACAAACACTAACTTTCTATTTTTTCTATTCTATCTACTTGTTTTTCTTTGTGCGTGTGTGTGTATATGTATGTGTGTATGTATGTGTATGTATATATACAGTGGGTACGGAAAGTATTCAGACCCCCTTCAATTTTTCACTCTTTGTTATATTGCAGCCATCGGGCAGGTGACGTAATGCTAGGAAGCTATAAAAGCACGTGCGGTGAGACCAGCGTCAGCTTTTTGTCATTCAGCAAGCGCACTGTGTGTGTGTCAGTCTGATATCTGTTTGTGAGTCTTATTTAGTGTTGTCTGTCACGAATCTAAAAACAAAACAAAACCAGTCACCTAAGGTGAGGGCAGGCAGCGTTCAGGCTTTGTGTTTCTCCCTGCCCACGTTACTTTACAGGTGGGGATACACATAGTTTGTTTGCTGTCTGCTTGGGAGCAAGCACGCAGAGTCAG